>NC_135432.1:49339731-49607231 GCF_051991255.1 Vanacampus margaritifer | reverse complement strand
CCCTTTGGGCTGTTACTTCTGTCTAGTTGGCTAGCAACGCTGAGAAAGCAGACAATAAACATACCTGTAATCGATTGATTCTGGATTTTCAGCTGTTGGCCCATTTCCACTGACGTAATATAAAGAGCACATATAGGTGTCTTAGGTGACATTTTTCGCGTAAATCACTGCTGTATAATTGTACATGCTTGAACCCAGCGGAGACATTCCTTTGGAAACTCCCTTTAGACGATCCCGGTCACAACATCGCAAGTCACATAGCGGCAGAAGTCAAAGCAGCAGAGGTTTGTTGTAACCATAATACATAATACGTCTGATAAGTATATGTATGGTGAAATAGCAAGTCAGCTCACAAGTTTTGCCTCGTACGAATACACTTAATCAGTCACCTGCCTGTGTTTCTTGTTCCAAAATCAAATGGCCACACCCATGCGCGGTGCGCTGTTCTAAAAATAGTAGTTTGGGCGTAATTGTAAACTGCACTATTGCACGTAAATAATGACAATTTTCTATTTGTTCTAATTTCTAGTTACTGATAGTAAAACGGTCACAAGGAGAGGGCTGATCCTGGTATTGGCCACCATTGTGAGTACCAATACATTGACAAAAGGCTTAGTAGCTGCCTGATACTCATGGTATCAGTACTAGTGTTCTGCACAAATGGGTGGTAATTTGGACATTTGTTTGAGTGGGTGTGGCGAATTAAAAATCAAATCATAATTTGCAGACTTGGATCAGATGGCGTGAATCCAACTGGTGTTTTGTTTAAACGGCAACAGTTTAGTGCGAGTGCACTTTTGACAGTTACAGACGAAACCGATGTGGGAACGCCAGTTGACACATCTTAAAGGGATACTTGACTCATTGATCCATTTTCAGCAGTAATAATTAATATTTTGTCCAGGATTAATTTGATAACTTCATTATTTTTCATTAAATTAATACATTTAAAAACAAATTTTTCCACTTGCTGTCGACATCACCTGTGCTGACAAAGTAGGTAACGACCGATCATGGCTCAATGAGTCAAGTATCCCTTCAAAATAGAATTTGGATGGAGTCCATACACATCATGAATCATACCTGATGTTATTTTGACAATGCTCTGAATCCTTTCATGGTACCCTGTAAATGTTCTCCAGTGATTTGATGTAAAACAAACACAAATGCACCTTGATTTTGCAGTTTTTTTCCCTCCTTGGTTGTTAGATCAAACGCTAACAGCAAAACAAGATGTTACACAAGACATTTTGAAATGCTGTTATGTGTCATTTTGAAAACACGTACATTTCAGGCAAATGGCTGTCGGCATAGATATCAAAATATACAGCCTTCACTTGGCTGCCATGTTGAACAGAGAGTCTCGTGATGGTATCTCTGTTAAAGCCCCTATTATAAAATACTCATTTGGCTTGTAACATAGATACATGTCTGATGTTTGTAACAAACCAATCTTCGTCAAAAGCGTTAAAGAATTCATTGAGTGATAATGTACTTATTGGAACAAAACACACGGCTTGCTCTATAACTATTATATCTATGGTCTCCGCAGCTAGCTAGTGTACCAAGTAGCATGCAGGCTAACCCATCCAGCTTTCAGGATGTTTGTCACGTGGACTATTTATTACGGTTGTACAACACCAATAACCGACCCAGATTCTACCAATGCAATGCACTTTGAAATTTTTTAATTTATAACTTTTCCGTAGTTAGAATAATGCGGCAGCAATGTGTCTGCTAATGTTTTCAAATAATTGAATGTTGAGCTTTGTCAAACGCTTTGGATAAAGTGCTATATAAGTCTTCTCTATTTACTATTCAGGTTTGTTTATTTCTGGAGGAAAAACAGCCATATTTCAAGGTATCAGTACTCGCAACAGTGGATGATACTGGTATCAGCCGCCTTTGTTGTGGCCATTTTACGATCAGAAACTAAAGGCATGTCAGACTGACAGCTGCCAATTATTTTTGACGCACATGCTACGTCTTTGAGGGAACGTTTCCTGTAACCATGGAGCGTTGCAGAGCTGGACTGCTCCTGCGCATCATGTGCTTTTTAACATACAGATACTCTGAGAGTTATTAATTATTTCATCTAGTTTTCTTCAACTACACCCACTAGCAGTTCATTTGCCACCTTTCCACAGACACGAAAAGGTCTGCTGAAGGGCGTTTGTGCATTTGCATGCTAAGTTGGTATCAAGCGGATGGTAGGAGGCGTGTTATTAACTTAAATCGCAGTATCGGCTGATAAAGCAGATTAAAGGTGACAGTCATAAGCTATATATAAAGGGTTTTTGTACCACTGATATAATGAAGGGTTTAAACTGGTTTCTGTAACAGTTTATTTCAAGGTAGTAGGAGACATGAGCTAACATGCTTAACATATGGTGAGTCCATGCTAAAAACACTCACTGATATATAATAAGGCGATGTAGGAAGAACAGCATTAACAACATGATATTTAATTCATAATATTTCTCTAAGAAAGTCAAGAGCAAGCACATTAACTATTCATTTGAGCTTATTGGACATACCATATAGACAGAATATCAGCCCGTTGGCAGAAGACTTTTATTACATGTAGAAATTATGCCCGTCTACTCTTGCCTGTGGCCTTTTTGGACCCTGTTTGAATAAATCTCCACACTTCTGGCATCTCGTCTTTGCATTTGGGACTTGGGTTCAAAGCATGTAATTGTACCTCTCCTTAAGGGTTGTCTGTCTGATTAAAAAAAATGTCACTGCCAGAATTTACATAACATCAATCACTCGTTCATCATCTCCTTTCCAATTGAAGTGTCCTTGTGCAATGCTGCAGCTTTTATTTAAAAGCTGATGGCTCTACATAAATACATTTTCATTTTTCTTCCTGCAGGCTACGCATCCTTAAAACAAGTTTTGTGGTGCTTACTAAAACGATAAAAGCTTTCAGAGGTTGACAGAGTTCAGACTTTCCTCACACTTTCTTTTGCTGGGAAATATTGAAGGCACACTGCTCTGTGAAAATCAGGTGTTTCAATTACACAGTAAATGCAACATAAAAAAAAAATTCCCTATTAGGGCTGGGTTTGAAATATCAGTATCGAATCGATATTGCTTTTTCATAGCCCAATATTGATTCATAAAACCATGTATCGGCTTTTTCCGGTAAATTAATGTGCCCGAGGAGAGCACGTACTTGTTCAAAACCTCGTGTGAGCGTGTGTTATTCAGAGTACCCCAAAAGGAGCCCAGTGCTTACATGCTATATCTAAAAATGGGCTGCGTTTTAATGCAAGCGGATCGCATCGCGGGTCTCCCTCAAAAAATACACACATGCAAACACACACTGGTTAGACAGATGCACATTTGAAAAGCTTTTATTTTTGCAGTAGTGTTAAATGGCTTAACTTAACTAAAATTCTGCGCCACATTGGAGCCAAAAGTAGAATCCTGATCGTTTACTGTCCATCTTGCTGCTCTAAATAGTAAATAAGTCATACTACACTATAGTGTAGTATGACTTATTTACTATTTATACCACTTGCACAAGACTACAGACTACTTCTTCTACTTTCATTTGGCTGTCAAATACTTTTGGTTTATTAGCGCCCTTTTCTTTAGCATAGATACCTATGGCTATGAAGAAGGCCACTGCCAGTAATGCATGACTTCTTCTTTCTTATCGCGGTTGGCAGGTGATTTTGGTGCATTACTGCCACATTATTAAAGAGTGCATGCATGTGTCAGTAATTAAATTGTCCAATAAATGAAAGAAAAAGCGAAAGACTGAACGCAAATACCCCCCAAAAGAAGTAAGAAATTGGACATAAAAACAAAATGTGGATGCATAATTATGCACTATATTACTGTATCTCTTATGTCAATTAAAAAAATAATAATTATTAACCACTGGAACCTTAGCATAAAAACCGTCACAGGAATGTGAATGTTGTGATTTGAGTGCTTGTGACACTTTATTTACATAGCGCTGTAATAATAAATTATTATTTATTATTTTGATCAGGTCATGTTCAATAAAATATACATGATTAATGTAACTGCATTGGATTCAATTATTAATGTAAATATTGATATTTTTACTGATGCTCCAAGTAAGACAAATAAGTTTCTACTATTTGCAACATTGGTACTTCTGAGAATGTCTTCCAAATAAAAGTAAAATTGGTACTGCATGAAATCCTTAACTGAATTGAAAATCAATGTGAATCGTGAATCGAATCGGGCCCTTCTGAATCAAATCAAATAGATTTTGGAAATCTGAATCGATACCCATCCCTACTCCCTACACATATTTCTGAAAATAAACTTTTACCTATTGCGTTTTAGGCAACCCAGATTTTTTTTCATTTGAACCTATTCGAGAAGATATATTCCCATTCAGATTCATGTCTATACAATACTCAATACCAGTGGTTCACTTTTCACCAAGTACCACCCCAAAATTTACTTAGCTCTCTAAGTACCACCACTGACTACGTTTACATGCAGTCAATATTCGGGTTAAGGTCAGAATTCCGGTTTCTGAAACAATCGAGGCGTTTACATGCGTGGCGGAATGAGTTTACATGCTCATTGGTGCTCGATTGGAATACTCGGACTGTGATGCACGGACAACGTAAATTCAGTATCGGCCGATGCCGATACCAAACAGATACCTAGGTTTGTTTGTTTTTCAACATGAACAATCTGTCCTGCCATTGTTTCAGAGCATTCAATAGGATATCTTAGCTCGGCATGCAGTGAACACGTCACACATCAGTGAATGTCGAGCACAAGCAAGACACAAGATGCTGCATCCAAAGTCCTATATTAGCGTCGGAAATAATGGTATCGGCATGTTACTTGTTAGTACTTGCAGATGCCGATACCACTATTTTAATGCAGTATTGGGGCCTTTAGCAATACTGTACCGGTATCGGAACAATACTAGTACATAACGTAATTTCTGCTTTTAACTGACTATACGTTCAATAAATGACATAATATTTATATCATTCACCACACTAAATAAAGAAGTCGGTTTCTTTCTCGCACCAGAAGTGTGATTCTTTGCTGCAAGCGTCATGTTTGTTGACAACAGCATAAGTATTTCCGGTGGGTTACACGCCAGAAGTACGGACTTATATACTTGTATTTACTGTTTGTGTATATAGGGACAAACTGTGGTGTTTTCGCCGTAGACACAAAATAACGTGAAAATGCAGCGGAGAAATCAATGTATTCAAGGGAGGCTCCTTTAAGTAGGACGGAGCTGCGCATACAAATCGTGACTACATAGACCAAGATTCCTTGCAAATCAAATAAGTGATGAAGAAGAAGAAAAGAAGACGAAAATAGCGAGCATGCGCACAGCGAAAAACAATGCCCCGATCGATGGAGGTATTCCGAAAGGAAGAATTCGGGTTATGAAAGGGATATCCAGGGGTCTTATTCGGGTTTTAGTTATAGTTAAAGTCTCTGAAATCCTTTTTACCTTTCTCTTCCCATAGATCCCTCCATGCTTTAAAAGCTCTCTGTGAACAACGCCTTGTGCTAAAATGTGACACAAAAATGTCAGCAAAATCCCACTGGAAATTCAGAACTTTATTTGGGGTTGATCAAAGGCAATTTAAATGGTGGCAGGTCTATGCTGACTCCCATCTAACATGTGCTTGAATGTGATTGGCTCATTCTGACCCAGGAAAATCCCAGTTATAAAAGGGTGTGCACGAGCACCTGCCCCAAAAATGTCTGTGCACATGCCTGCTTTTGACTGACAATCTTTAATGCACAGCTGATGAATACTAAAACTCGGAGCTCCTCTGTGAATTATATTTATTCTACAGATGTTCCCTGCCCAGTTCTCGTATAAAGTATGGAGTAGTTTGATATGAGATAAGCCATAGCAGATTGACTTCCACTGCAGAATGAAAGGAAATGAGGATGAGATATCACGTCGCTCCCAGGAGACCTGCTGTCCTCCCAAAAGCCTGTGAAAATGGATGCAATCGAGCCAGAGGGCCGGAACAGCTTATATCGGCTGACATGGAAGTAGATGTTAATAACGGTGAGGCAAAGGGAAGGTTGTTGAGGTTGTGCAGCCCATGGTACCTGAAAGCACAGGGTATTTGATATTACAGTCTTCCCAATTAAGCTAATAGAAGTATAGAGAAATAGACGTACATTTGGGGCTCTTCGATCGGAGTACCGACTGTCCTGATTATGGTACACAAAAGGGTATAATGAGACACAACTCCTTTGTTGTACTGGGTTCCTTGACAAAGAGTCACACTTCAGTGAGATGAAAGGAATAAAAGACAACTATTTTTTAAAACACATACTGTACAAGCACAAAGCATTTTTTCTCAAAGAAGAAAAAAGCTTATCTGAACCAAAAGCGACAAGGTAACATAAACCCATAATCATTGATTTCCTCTACTGTTGCTCCCTTACTGAGTCTGATTCATTTTTATTGCTCTGATTGGCACTGCGTCACACTAGCATCAAGTGACATTCAGAAAGATTTCGCAAGCCAAATGGTTGCTCATTGCTATTGAGTTTGGGATTTGCATACACTAACCTGCATTGTAACTCAAATTGTAAATACTACTCTACTGTCTTCTCATGTATTGCTTTAATCAAACATGTCTGTTAACCACGCACACACACAACTTAATTGTCCCACCGGCCAAACATGGCAGACCTGAGTAGCCACACAAATGGATCAGCAAGACAGCAGGCAAATGAGTGTCAGTGAAGAAGGTTGGCATGCCCAATAGGCAAGTATGGTCAGAAGAATTGTGAAAATGATTTCTGCTTTGCAATCGTCAAGGGTAAACTACTGTTAAAAAGCAAGTATTTTGATTGGGGATGTGCATTTGAAGAAATGTCCTTGATGTCAAATTTAAAATATATAGATTTTTTTACATTTTATTTTAAATTAACCCAATGAAGCTAGAACCATGGAATATATGAAAGAAAATTCTGATTATTTGTAAATAGAGTATTTATTGGTCCTTTTGAACAAATCAACCTCCTCATATGACTTTTGATTTGTGTCATATTTGATACATCCGGTCACAATGCTTTAAATATATAAATTTATAACTGTAAAAAACATTATAATAAACACATATTAGTATTTCCAAATATCAGAAAGAAAATGTTCCCACTATTAATAAGCTTAGGTGTCTTGTGATCTTGCAAGGTCCTGGAAAAGCCATCAACTGGGTGATACTGCCCTCTAATGGATTATCCGTGCATTGCATGTGTCAAATCATATCCGTCAGGGTTTTAATAGGAAAAAAAATCTACTCATGAAATAGAGGGCTCAAAATCTCTTGTATTTAATATGATAGGTTTGGTGTTATAGGGTTGATTTGGTACAATTATTTTAGATGACAAAGACAATTTCAAGAAGAAGTAAAATCTAAGAACTCTACTCTTGTGACTGACACAAATCCGGAGGGATGCATAGCGTAAATCTGTGTGGTGTGTTAGACACGATGTTGGTAATTTTGCAGCATATAAAATAAACTTTGTTTGTGCCGCTGTGGGCGCGAACACAGCCGACTTTATTTGACGCCAATCAAAGCAGCTCTTTTTCATTCTCTGGAAATGTGCCTGTCACATTCAGATCTCACATGAAGAAATCTCTGTGCAGAAAAGGGCGTAATGATCCGTATGTGACCAAAGGATTGTTACTGCACTTGGTGTATTCTGCATTGTAAGCACATAATAATTCACCGTATATCAGAAATACGACAGCAACAGGGGGGTGGGTGGGGGCAGGTTTTTATGCATTCCTTTCCCTTCCCTCTTGTATTCCACACAAAAAAAAAACAATGTTCAGCTATTGCATTTGCCTAAATCACCCCCCCAAAAAGCACAAAAAAAGCATATTAATAATAACATGATGAAAGTTTAGCCCAGAGCCCGTGAATTAATAAATGGACTAAATTGTACACTAAAAGGGTAGTTTTTTTTTTTTAAAGGTCCCATGCCACATTATTCATTTATTTGTTTTAACAATCCTATATGTCCTTTTAGGGCGACAGTGGGGTTGACTGGTTAGCATATCTGCCTCACAGCTCTGAGGTCGTGGGTTTAAATCCGGGCTCTGGCCTTGTGTGGAGTTTCCCTGAGCTTGCCTAGCTTTCCTCATGGTACGCCGGTTTCGTCCCACAAACCCTAAACTTACTATGTCTTGAATTTGAGAAAAAATAAATAAATCATATTTTTCAATAAAAAAGGGTTTGGTGAATGTGCACAGGAAAATGATGGAGTTCAGTACCTCTAACAAAATTAAGATTAGAACCACTGTACTATAATAGGCCTATGATGTGCATGTGTCTTTAGTTGATAAATACGTGCCCATTGAAACTGCGGGACAAAATAGAACTGCATTAAATTCAGTTCAACCATCCAAGCGCGTGTCCCAAAAGAGAGAGGACTCATCCCGTTGCTGTACCAAAATAAAGTAACAACTTTTGCACCTATCACTAGTCACCAGCCAATCACTGGGCACATATGGACATACTGTGCATTCACACCAAAGAACATTTTAGAGTGATTTTAAGAGTGAGAGGAAGCAAATGCACCCGGAGACAACCCACGCAGGCACGGGCAGAACATGCCAACTCCACACAGGAAGGCGATCCATGACTGGAACCCCCAACCTCAGAACTCGTGACACAAATGTGTCATCCTCTTCTCCACTGCGCTGCTCACAAGCCAAAGCTTACCAGACTGTCTGTGTTTTTCACAGACTCGCTTGAATGGGATCATTTCAATAATGGTCAGATTTGTTTCCTGTCGAGACTGCCCCATTTTAAAATTGAAGCGGAGGCAACAATCAACAATTAACTGTCTCATCCTTTTTCAATTGACTGTCTGCATGAACAAATGCGAAGATCCCTAAGAATAGGATTTGAAAATACAAATACAGTTTCCTCATTATAGAGCCGTGTTCTCTTTTCGATACAACCCACACAGAGACCTTAATAGCTTTTAAATTTGCCACTTTGTTGAAAACGTTTCATGTCACGACACACACGCACTCACACACACACGCAGACACACACGCACACACAAACACACTGCCTGTTTTTTTAAAATTTATCCACAGCAATGAACCATTTCATAACACATTTCTTGATGATGGCAGCATACGTCAAGCAACGTGGCAAAATGCAACAGAACTGGACAATGGCAAACAAATAGCAGTCGACGACTCACAATTGCACGTTTGTCAATTGACCACATACTACTACTGTTACCCCTGCTGTTTATCTGGAAACAATGTTATTAGGATCTAGACATACTGTACTGTCATTTTTCTATTGAGCCACAAACAATATTGAAAAAAAGTGTATTGTTCCATACAGTGCATACCGAACACCACCACTGTATTGAATGATTAAATACAGAACTGCAAATGAATAAATACATACTAGGACTGAATGAATAATTGCATTTGCAATATATATTTGACAAAACACGATTACATAATTGTGAAAGCTGCGAGTTAAATGCTCATTGAAACGGAACGGAAGGAGGGAAAAAGGTGGGGAGCAAGAACGTCACCGCTGTAACTAAAGCCTGGCGCCATAAGTGCACGTAATTTGTTTTTGTTCTTTTGTCTCATGAGACCTTGAGACAAGTGTCTGTGGATGGGAGAGGCCCCGCTGGTCGCTCCTCTTGTCTCACTCCACTAGCTTGCACAATACACTTTGTAAATAGACAACATAGGGCACTTAACACACTCCTTAGTGTGGGTGGGGTAGGCTGAAGACTGTCTTCGGCCTACAACTACCCTCCAATTTTTATGCACCTCACAACTAGGAGGGCGGGTGAGTCGGGGTGGGGTTGGGGCAGACAGCAGTATTAAGCAGTGCTGCGGTCCCCCATCTATATGCCACGGAGGAGGCGGGACTTCCGACTTCCGGGTTTTCACCCATCAACTTTGTTTCCGTTTCCGGTTTGCGACGTGTCCTAGTACTTGCGCTTCCACCTTTGTACCCCTCGGTTACGCATTCTCGTCTACGGGTGCGAGGCTGCGAGTGTGTAGTGTCTGTCTCAGTGTCCGAAGTACTTCAGATAGCCGAGACGCCCTCCCGCCGATGAGCGGGAGTGCACGGTTGGGGGGCGCAGGGGTGGGGGTGTCACTGTTGGAATGCGGCCAGCAGTGGCCGGAAACGGTGCTGATGTGTAAAACCCGGAAGTCGGAGGCATCTACCCCATTATGCCATGTAGTGACAGAAAAATGACCAACACAAATCGTTTTATTACAGTGCAGTACCTATTTTTTTAATTTTAAAAAGAATTGTTATGAAATTACTGATTCAATTACTAAAAAAATGCAACCATATTTCTATTACGTTAACAGTTCTTCCCACTTTTATGTTAACAAGAGTATAAAAAATCAGGAAACATTTTTGTACACATTTTTATAAATTTAGATATAAATAGAGATCTAAAATGTATGATTAATTTGCGATTAAGTCATGCGATTAACTACGATTAAAAATTGTAATTCTTCGACTGACACCTCTCTCTCTCTCTCTCTCTATATATATATATATATATTAGAGGTGTCAAATGATATATTTTTTTAAATCAGATTAATCACATTTTAGAATTTTGATTAATCATGATTAATCACTTAACAAAAAAATGGCTTTTTTATCGACATTTTTCCCGCCAAATTCGAACAGCACCAGGTTATGTGTTAATTTTTTTGACATTTAACGTTATGAGGACGTCTTCAACATTTTTTGATCCACTGCACATGCTCATCCTCCTCTTTTTCTAATCAGTTAATTACTTGAAAAAAAAATGACCCCAATATTTTGACATGAACAAATATTCTAAATGTGATACACAAACATTTATTAAATGCTTTACTTTAATACATGTAATTATGTTTATTGCTCAAACACAACCTGTGCTACCTTAAACGTAGCCATTTGCTGTCACGCTAAAGATTAATCTATGGTCAAAATTAATAGTGCGATTAATCTGCGTTAATTAGTGATTAATGGGATAATTTTTTTCAGTTAATGCTTTAACTTTGACAGCACAAATATATATATACAGTATATATACACACACACACGTGTGTGTGTGTGTTGTGTGTACATACAAACACTACACAAAGTTGTTGAGCATTTTACAACCATTGCAAAAAAGTAATTTAGATGAAAATGTTGGAAATAGTTATTTAATGTAAATTAGTCAAAACATCATCTTGTTTCACATTAAGCAAAATTTAAACAAAAGACAACCACTTTAGGCGATATTGGAGAAATCTACTAATAATGATTATGCTAAACGTCTGAAACCAACAGCGTCATGTTGCTGCTTATTTATTCCCTTGTTTTTTTTTCACCCACAAAAAACATAAGCTGCATTTTTTAGTCGTCTTTAAAAGCTCTTTGTTCTTCCTTCTTCCTCTCTTATGTTGTCCTGTGTTCCTGGTTAATAAGTGATGTGTCAGTGTGCTGAACAAATGAGCGAGGCTATTAAAATGTCTACATCTTTTCTTTAGTAATGCCCTCTCGCTTTCACTTTAGAGACACAAACGGTCACTGTCCTCCCACCGCCGTTTTCTCATTCTGCTCACATCCTTCCTTACTTCCTCTTTGACCTTTCTTTAGATTGTTCCCAACCGGCAGAGCTGACCCCACTCTTGTTTTGTTCTTTACTGCTAGTGCACATTTTCCCTGCTACTTCTTCCTGGGCTTTGCTTGTTTGAAGCCTTCAAATCTTTCAATATCACCGCAGTGACACATCAGTGGGTGACACTGATGAGATGAAAGAGTATGAAACTTTTACACAACATTTTACAATACTTCTAAAAGTAAAGATAATTTCTCCAAAGGCAATCAAGTTCAGCAATCTTATCTACTTTTTGTATATTTGCAGTTATAAACAGCAAACACAAACTGAATTGCGACATAATAGCAATCTTGGAGATCTCTGCAGGGTCTTCATCCACCATCCATTTTTTGTAACATTTATTTTCAGTAGGGGAAAACTGAAATATGAACACCTTTCTGTCTTAGGCTACGTTCACACTGAAGGTCTTAATGCTAAATTCAGATATTTTTGTAAAATCGGATTTTTTGGAGTAAGCGTTCACATTACCTATTAATTGCAACCTCAGTCTATCTGCTGTGTGGACGTAATGACCCACATGTGCAAAAGAAGATACGTCACTCACAACGCTGTGTTTGCGGAAGTAAATACGTATGGTCCAGCGTGTCAGGGCCATGGACTTTTATAAGTCCGTCGTCGGGGCTCATATTTTTACAATCTCATATCTACAGAGGAGTAATGCAGGAGGAGGTAGAAATAATATTTTGTGAAAATGAGACGAGCCTGTTCGAGCGCCTCAGCTCACGGAGACCTCTCCTTTTTTTCTCTCCCTAACGATGACGTCACGTCATTGCCGCGCGGAATAAATTAGCCATCTGCATGGCTAAATTACTAATATCACCACCACAAATGTCATCTTTAGACTTCATGTTTTAAGTGGGATTAAATTAAAGTCAAATATAAAGTCACAACTGTTACTCGAAAAAACTTTGCAGATTCACATACATCTCCCGAGCTGAGCGGACCTCCTGGATGCGTCAAGCATAAATCAAGCTTAATGCCCCCGCCCGTGCAGGGCGCATATTGGATTTTTGATTACATAGAGGTTGGATACATGCGACCTGGCCGTTCAGAAAAAAAACAAAAAAACACCTTCCATTGGTGAAGATGAAGGGCCATGTAATACTCATAGCCAGGGTCAATGGCATCTTCAGTTACTCTTTGTGTTGGTAAAACCAACATGGCATGTTAAAGGGAGCGGTCTTGGAATTCAGGCTTCGGCTGCTGGCAGGCTCTGCAGCAGATTGCAAACGCTTTTGGAGACGTCACAAAACATGCATATTAGTGATCTTGGGCAGTGTAAAGTCACTATTGTGGTTGTGAGTTGTCAGCCATGATATGCCAAGCACTAGGGGAATTTTGAGATTGTCAAAACCATAAATTTGGTTACCTCTAGTACTACTACTAGTAGTTGTAGTAGCTACAGCAGAGGTGGGCAATCTCGGTCCTCGAGGGCCGTAGTCCTCCAGGTTTTGGAGGTTTCTCACTTCCAACACAAGCTGATTCCAATCAACAGGATCGTTATCAGGCTTATGCAGAGCTTGCTGATGAGCTGATCATATATCAGCTGTATTGGAGAAGGGCAACATGCAAAACCTGCAGGACTTCAGCCCTCGATGCCCACCTCTGAGCTACAGTGTTTCCTCTACATTTATTTAGGAGTGGCCGGCAATTCTAGCAGCCACTATTCATATGTCTTTTTATTTTTATTTTGTTCTATTTTTTTTTATTTATCTAAACTGCATATAACCATCTTGCTCAGTATGGACATATACTTACGTATGCTCAGTTGCATGACGCTAGTGTTTCACCAGGGCTAGTAAATAAAAAGAAAATTCTGAGCCTGAATTTTTTCCGGGGAGCGTTGGTGCAGTGTACAACGTGCTGATTTGTTGTTCGACTGAGTCAACTCTTTCATTATCCATTTACATTATGTATAGTACAGTATAGCACTGTGGGTTGCAGTCCCCTCGTGCTGCAGATATTGAATATTTGAGTATTCAAATATCCTATAGAAAATTCTTATGGATTTATTATTTGGATAAAAATAATGTTTTTGCATGGTGAAAGAACATTTATGAATACAGAAGACAAAAAATATATTTCCACTTAATAATGATTGACCAACTTTCATTTCTAGATAACCAACTTTTTTTTTTTTTTACTTAAATTTAAATTGTGTTTGACAGCACATTATTTTCCTCTCTAGAAAGTTAAGGAGATTTTAGCCAAATCTCTTCCCATGGATTTTGGAATGACATTCCGTTAAATATTAGGCAACCTCCCTCTCTACCCACTCTTAAAACACATCTTTGTTTTTTGGTGTTTGACTCGGCATGAAACTCATCATTGTTTCAATGCTTTATGGTGCCTGCTGTATTTTGTTATTCATTTATTATTTACTTATTTACTGACCTACTTGTGTTATTTTATTGACTTATTCATTTACCCACTTAAGATAATTATTAATTTATTTGGTGTTGTTTTACCTGTTTTTATTCCATGATGGATTTTTACTCCATCTACAGCACTTTGTATGAAATGAAATTCCGAGTTGAGTAGTCTTTGGTCTGTGAGACAAAATGATGTCAGAACCACAGTTGTGGTGTTGCCGACCGTCAACTGCACAATTGAGTGAGCTCGGTTTATTAAACTGATCTCTAGGAACCGCAACTGTGTCCGGCTGCCAGCATCAAAGTGTGCAATCATCACGTCGATTAGACTGCCTTTGAAAATTAGTCCGATGGTTCTAGCTGCAGCCGCTAGCATCGTTAGCATGCTAACACTGTAGACGTCCCAAACACTGGCAACAGGCACCGTGCAATACAATGTCAGTGTAATTAAGTCTTCTTCTAGTGCCCTTAGCTGGCGATCGAACGTGATTTCAGTATGAAGTTGTATTGTTGACTGGTCGCAAGAGTTTACGCCGGCAATATGATCGGCAGACACACGTTCCACACGACGAGTCAAGTCATCCGTTGCACCGCGACAGTCAAACGCTCCTGGGAAAACGCTCCCGGGAAAAAATTCAAAATAAAAGCGTTTCTTGGCATTGCGCTCCACATATTGCGTGGTATGGCAAGGTTTATTCTGAAGTTGGCCTTCTCTCCACATTGCTGGTGTTTTGCCAGACTGTCAAATATTCCCCACATGTAAACTGTTTACTTTGCTGGATTTGTCATTGCGCTAGTGGCTCTTACGCCGGAAATCCGGTACTGTGCCAGAGTACTTTAAGCCCTGGTTTCACAAATCACATAAATAACCAATAAAGCAGCGAATTACCAACTGGAGAAAAGGTAAATGTAAGTAATTTGCTTGAGCTAACTTGACATAGATTTTACACGTTAAACAGACGCTCACAGTTTATTAATTACCAGCTAACGTAAGTTATCTGTAATTTAGTTGGCCCGGTGCCAACTTGTCGCTAACGTGAGTAACTTCATTGATAGTATTACATTAACGTTAAAATCTACATGCCATTATGTTACTGTTGACTGCATTTTTCAGATCAGAAGAGCTTGTTGAAATATTTCTCTAACGTTCATGTTCTATGTAATCATATAAGACAAATAACATTATACAATGGGGCTACACACAGGGGCAACAGGGGCACTGCTCCCTCCCTCAAATAAATGTCTTGCCCCCTCAAATCAGAAGTTGAGAAATCACATTTTTAATATATCCGCAGCAGCGGTTTTTGCTATGGGCAATGTGCCCGACCGCCCAGGG
This sequence comes from Vanacampus margaritifer, assembly GCF_051991255.1. NCBI lineage: Eukaryota > Metazoa > Chordata > Actinopteri > Syngnathiformes > Syngnathidae > Vanacampus > Vanacampus margaritifer. The sequence continues at coordinate 49,591,859 of NC_135432.1, read as the reverse complement.
CGCAGTTAATGTGAAGGCGCACCGGTGCCCTAACGAAAAAAAATAATTTAAAAAATCTTGGTAGTTTTCATCTACCGCACATTTCCATGATGAGATGTGGAGTAGGTGCAGTTGCGCCCTCGTCGTAACGTCAACTTGCTACATGAACAATATAAACAGTAAGTAAAAAAAATAATAATAAATAATTAACAAATAAGGACAAAATACATACTGAGTTATGTAAATATTGATTTCAGGTACTGATTTGTGTGACGCAACGCTGCTTAGTGATACAGTTACTGAGAACGAGATGTCGGAACCTTCCATGAGGACTCCCTCTCAGACCCCAGTTTTACCCTCTCAGAGCCAAAATGAAGCGTCCACCTCATCAGCTCCGTCAACCTCTACCCCAACTGTAGTTTCCACTTTCCACACACCCAGTTCTCAAAGATTTACATCTGAGAGAGTCTATGAACTACAGCAACAAGTTCTACAGGAGGAGCTTCAACTTCAGGAGCTACACAAGAAAAAGCTTCTCCTGCAAATTAAACTGTTGGAAAGTCTAGAAAATGTCCGTGAAGAGATAAACACAACCCATAACCTACTGTCTTTAAAGCAGTAATTGACCAAAAACACACAACTACTGTTCTTTGTTGAGAAGTGAATTATTATTAAATTTATACAGATGTCTCTTTAAGTTGTATTATTATTTAAGTACAATAAATATACTGTATATATTTAATTAAATAAACATATACAACGAAAAACTCACATTTTGGTTAGATGATAATGTTGTTGTTGTTGATGATGTTGATTATAAATGCAACACAAATATCACTGATGATGATTTTATGACCAAATTTGTCATAAACCATCTTAGTGTCCAAAGAATGTGGAAGCCACATGATCTCGTATGCCCTTGCCGTCATGTCTTCCTGTGAAAGTATCAATCGGTGGTTAGTCGTCCCCTTGTTCCCTCTCATCTTGAGGTTCACTCATGGAGATCGTGATGTTGTGTAACGCGGTGCAGGCCATCACAATACGGCACACACAAGTTGGGATCATTCTCACCTGTTCCAATAAGTATATTGAATTGACATTCCACATTGTTGTATTAAGACAAATTCAAATGTTTGCAACTTGTACCTCAGAATGCAATGTGGAACCGCCTCTTCCACCAACCTCCTTACCGTCCTCTCTATAGTAACCCGAGTAGCTCACAGGGAGTCCTTGTAACGCTGTTGCAGCCTGTTAAAGCCATCAGAGATCAACTTGTGGGTCCTCTCGAGGCGATTCGCAGAGTGACGAAGTTCTGAAGACGTGACTGTTGTGAGCATTCGGGCCATTTAGCACAAATATTGGTGAACCTTCCTAAAAGATTACATTAAAATAAACGTATTATTGTTTTGTACACTATAACAGTCTAAAGGAAAAATTAAGATGTGTATTGGTAATAATATACACAGGAGGGGTTACAAAGGTAGGTGTACAGTAGCGTCACAGTTAAACTAGAGACTGGTGAATATATATAGTTATCTGATTAATTAATCACAAAAAATTATCGCATTAATCATTAATAAATGCAGATTAATCGCACTATTAATTTTGACCATAGATTAATCTTTAGCGTGACAGCGGATGGCTACGTAAAAGGTAGCACAGGTTGTGTTCGAGCAATAAACATAATTACATGCATTAAAGTAAAGCATTTAATAAATGATTGTGTATCACATTTAGAATATTTGTTCATGTAAAAATTTAGTATGAACAAAAAAACATTTAGAATAAACGAAAAAATCTAGACTGTGTTGTATAATAAGCAGTGACGTGCGGTCAGGGCAGGCAAGGTAGGCACTGCCCAGGCTGAAATGAAAGTTGAAACCGTTTGGCTTTTTCTATTTACTTTAATTATTTATTTCATTTCAGAAACCCTGCACTACCTCATCTACTACTACATCAATTAAAAATTACTCATTACTTCATCTGGCCTGCAGAAGTTATCCTACTAAAGGCACACCGCTACTGTGCTTTTCCCAGCCCTGTTCGCGTAGCGATTTGTGTTCGCGCATGCGTACTCAGCTTCCCGGTAGAAAAGTCCTTTACACAAATAGGCAGATAGCTACGCAGTCTTTTTACGTCGCTGTATTATTCCTATGCGAACGTACGTTTGCACAGTGCATTTGTGAATTCAAAACACACTTAGTGTACAGCAAGGCAGTAAGAAGACGCCACTCTGGAGAATATAAAACTATTTTCATGCCTTTTTTTTTGAGGCAAAAGGCCATCTTTTGAAGGATGGGAGACCAACGCCTTAGCTACCGGATCTTTAGCAAAGTAAGGGACAAAGAATTATTCGTACTTTTTATAAAGAGTGGTACAAAAGGACTTTGTGGATGTGCTTAGATTAACTGGCTGTTACACTTTACATGATGTTTGGCATTGCTATTGCTAGCTTGATTTTGTGAGGAATTAGCCTTTTTTACAGGGAGATATTCACTTTATTACATTCTTTCCGGGCGGGTTTGAAATTGTCCGTTTTTCGTTGTGCGGCAAATGGGAGGCAGAGTGCACTGCAATGTTTACCATGGCTGGCAAATTGAGCACTGGCTGTGACGGTGGCCCAGAATTTTAGCTGAGGGCAATTGTTGAGCTGCCGCACCGGAGGCGATGGGTACGAACCCCGCTTGAAGTAAAAAATAAATAAATAAATAAAAAAGATTGCGAAGATTTTCTACCCATACAGAGGAGGCATATGTTAAAATAGTTTGAATGTTGTATCTGAGTATCAAGGATCTCGAGGTCGGGCTGAGTGTCCTCTTTTTTTGGAAATGAAAATACGGTCACCCTAGGATACTGCCGACACACAAGTTTGTAATTGGTGTGTGCGTCTCAATTTGCAACTGCCTGCCTACCTAAACCTAGAGCTCACTGCACTGTGTGTGTGTGTGTGTGTGTGTGTGTGTGTGTGTGTGTGTGTGTGTGTGTGTGTGTGTGCGTGCGTGCGTGCGTGCGTGCGTGCGTGCGTGTGTGGTGGGGGGCACGCTCAGTGATTCCATATCGCTGTCGGTCAGACTGTCTGAAATGGATGAGTTTGTGAGAGTTTGTGCGAAGGGAAATATAAGACAGTTGTTGTAGAGTGGAGTGGAGAGAAAAGAGAGGAGGAGTGGAGCTGAGTGATATAAATGAAAGAGGAGTGAGGAGGAGTGAGCCAAGGGAAGTGAAAGTGTGAGAGAAATGAAAGAGTGGAGAGAAGGGATTTTTTTAACTGTTAAACTGTAGAAAAAAAGCCCAAAAATTTAAAGAAAACATAAAATGTTTGTATCATTTTTTTTTTTTTTAGTTTGAGGGGTATTTTTTTGCTATTAATCATCAGACTATCTTTCAGTTTTGTAAATATTTATTATAGTGTCTTACTTGAGGTTATAATTTGTTTGAAAATTAGGCCATCCAGTTAAGATATAGGCATTGCTGTTGGTTAGTAAAATCTAAATGAAGGATATATTTTTTTATTTTTAAGTTTTCCTCCTTTAGGGATTGCCACCTTATTGTGGTCAGGGGGTTTGTGTGCCTCAGTGACCATCAGAGCTGTACCAGCAGGAGCTTAGTCTTCAGGTGGGACACCAAAGTTGGACAGGTCTGAAAGTCTGACTAAGTGCAATCCACTTCTCTACGTTGGGGCTGGAGTCTGGACACATAGCTAACACCCCAATTAAATAAAAAAAAACATTTGTACTATAAAGCACAGGGGAGAAAAAGTCCTGGCACATGATATGTACATATGATGCCCTCTTCACATTTCTGCCCCCTCAGATAAGCCTGCTTACAACCGGTCCTGTTATACAATGAGCAGTGGAACAAAGTGAAGGAGCATGGGAGCAAATTGATGGTGCAGGAGAGTGAGATGAGAGTAGAGGAAAGAAACCTAGAGGCTGGGATCCAAAGTGGGTTGAAAATATAGCCGGTTCCTGTCAGTGCTCACACACTGATAATGGTGAGTGTTTTTGAACTTCTTTTTTTTTTTTAACCCTTTTATTTTTTTGTATAATATACATTATGCTAATACTGCTGTTCAATAAATAAATTCAGTGCCTTTCTATTGTGGAGCAATGATCAATAATACCACTTTACTCTATCCCTATAATGTTCTGCCGTCTATGTCGGCAGCATTAGCAGGCACCAAAACGAGGAACGGGGTATCATTCACTGTCAACTTTACTGAGTGGATTATTTCCAGAAGCACATGAGTATGGAACACCTCACACAGAATGTGAGATCACATGGCACAAGATTAATTCATTTGAGTCATTTATGTTGATGGAACAGAATGAATGGGGTATGGCATTCAATAATATCAGGAGACACAAAAATAAGAGACTATTTTAAAATGAGAGTGTAGTAAATTAAAGCAACACTAAATACAATTTGAACTTTCAAATGATTGAAGCGCGGAACATGGTCCACTCGGACTCAATGTCCCCCGCCTCCCCCGGGACAATGGAGAAGCTCTGCCGGAGATGGGCGTTGAAACTCTTTCTGACAGGGGGTTCTGCCAGACGTTCCCAGCAGACCCTCACAGTACGTTTGGGCCTGCCTGGTCGGACCGGCATCTTACCCCGCCATCGGAGCCAACACACCACCAGGTGGTGATCAGTTGACAGCTCCGCCCCTCTCTTAACCTGAGTGTCCAACACATACGGCCGCAAGTCCGATGACACGAGTACAAAGTCGATCATCGAACTACGGCCTAGGGTGTCCTGGTGCCAGGTGCACATATGGACACTCTTGTGCTTGAACATGGTGTTCGTTATGGACAGTCCATGGTGAGCACAGAAGTCCAATAACAAAACACCACTCGGGTTTCGATCGGGGGGGCCATTCCTCCCAATCACGCCCCTCCAGGTCTCACTGTCATTACCCACGTGAGCGTTGAAGTCCCCCAGTAGAACGAGGGAGTCCCCAGGGGGTGCGCTCTCCAGCACACCCTCCAAGGACTCCAGAAAGGGTGGGTACTCTGAGCTGCTGTTCGGTGCATAAGCGCAAACAACAGTCATGACCCGTCCCCCCACCCGAAGGCGGAGGGAGGCTACCCTCTCATTCACCGGGGTAAACCCCAACGTACAGGCGGCTAGATGGGGTACCGGCTGGCCAAGCGGAATGCGGCTTTGGCGGTCGCTGAGGCAAAAACTCGTACATGGGAGGAGTTCGGTGAGGCCATGGAAAACGACTTCCGAACGGCTTCGAGGAAATTCTGGTCCACCATCCGGCGTCTCAGGAGAGGAAAGCAGTGCACCGTTAACACTGTGTATAGTGGAGATGGGGTGCTGTTGACCTCGACTCGGGACGTCGTGAACCGGTGGGGAGAGTACTTCGAAGACCTCCTCAATTCCACCAACACTCCTTCCTTTGAGGAAGCAGGGTCTGAGGACTCTGAGGTGGGCTCCCCTATCTCTGGGGTCGAAGTCGCCGAGGTAGTTGGAAAGCTTCTCGGTGGCAGGGCCTCGGGGGTGGATCAGATCCGCCCGGAGTTCCTAAAGGCTCTGGATGTTGTGGGGCTGTCGTGGTTGACACGTCTCTGCAGCATCGCGTAGACATCGGGGACGGTGCATGTCCTACCGGCAGGAGGCCCCGGGGACGACCCAGGACACGCTGGAGAGACTATGTCTCTCGGCTGTCCTGGGAACGCCTTGGGGTCCCGTCGGATGAGCTGGCTGAAGTGGCTGGGGAGAGGGAAGTCTGCCCCCGCGACCCGACCCCGGATAAGCGGAAGAAGACGGACGGACGGACTTTCAATTCATATGTTCATAATTCTGATGATGAAACATGGATTTACAGCTAGATTAATGAAATCTTTGTCTTGGCCTGAGGGTGTCTGTATCATTTTTACTGGCACTAAACAACTTTGAGGTGGATGGTGTGAACTCTGCCACACACAAAAAAAATAGCCGCTGATTTCTTCTTTTGACTGGCTTCAAGACAGCCCTCAGATCATTCAGACACTTCAGAATAGCTTTGCTGAATTGATGATGTTGTGATAATGATCGTTTGTGGCATTTAAAAAAATGTTCACATGATGGGAAGAGAGCCATTCTCGCTTTTCATCATAGTTACACACAACGGTGCTGTTTGCGCCTGCCTTTCACACTCGCTGTTTAAAGATGCAAAATCAACCATTAATTTGTTCCAGGTTTCATAAGTGTGCTAAATTATTCTATTTTCATATATTCCTCCCAGAACAAGCGCAAATAAACTGTGCAGCAATTTAGCAATTGGCAGCTGCAATTTTGGGTCAATTTTCTGAATCAATTGGTCGATAAGTTTCTCCATACATTTGCGTAGGCAATCAAGTTTGTGCCTGTTTTTGTATGTGCAAAATTTTAGCAAATCAGGCTCAAAATGTTAAATAATCCAACTGTGAAATTGTGAAATAATTCAACTGTGCCAAACTATCATCATCGGGCATAAACATGCAAATTCAAGCCAGCTCAGGGTTGCTGCTAAGCCTTGTTGTTATGGTAATATACATATATATAGTAGGACCTGATTTGTTGTGAAGATTTCTCTGAACCTTTGACTGACTATAATCCATCTTCAAAGTGCTTAGTAACCGCTCAAAAATAGTACCTTTGTTCATTGTCTGGTATGAGGTTGGAAGCCTTCTTGTTTTGCTCCCACTTATCTTGAATTGAAGTATTTTCTCTGTAGTCTTTTGAAGAGTGCACACCATGTCTTACATCTTATTTTCGTTTTATTCTCACTTCCTTTTATTCTTCTATTCCCACCTCTCTTTGTACTCACTCCCGTCTCTTGTTTTGCACATAGCAACTCCACGCCAGACAAGCATATGCAAACAAAATGCCTGCGGCAATGTTTCCTAATGTCGTACAATATCCAGGCTTGGGGAGTAACGACTGTACCGCCGTTACGTATTCAGAATACAAAAAAAACAAAAACAAAACTGTATTCCGTTACAGTACAGGAAAAAAAAACATGTAATCAGATTACAGGTACAAAGAAAAAGTTTGAGTTGAGAGTCCTCCGGCATGCTACCCTGAGCTTCTTGCTAGCCGCCGCTAAACCATGATTGTGAGTTACACCTTCCAAACAAATCTCTCTCCCACCAATTCACTATTTAAACACCATACACAATATACACGGCTAAACTCGTGACTGGGATAAAAGTTCATTTTGCAGTTGATGTGACACATCCTCTTCCTCGTATCATGTTTAGTGCGTGCGTGCGTGCGTGCGGGTGAAATGAGCTACTATGGGAAATATTGCTTTCAAAAGTCCCGTTTCTCCCCATTACACATTACAGCAACAACAGTGTTGTTAGCAAGCAAAGCTTTAATCTATCTATCTATCTATCTATCTATCTATCTATCTATCTATCTATCTATCTATCTATCTATCTATCTATCTATCTATCTATCTATCTATCTATCTATCTATCTATCTATCTATCTCTGAGGTGTGGTTGCTTTCAGTCCCAGTTTAAAAACAGCATATGGCCTTACATCCATCCATCCATCCATCCATCAACCAACCAATCAATCATCCTATGTATACATGTATTTTTAATGGGTGTCAATTATACAAGGATGTTTGCTATATATTGTGGTGATATTTATTTTTATTTAGTCTTTGTGAGCATACTTGGTATTGGAGTAATTCAAAGTATTCAACTTGGATTACGTTACTTGCTTAAATTTTTTTTGCTAGCAACTTGTAATTGTAACGGAATACATTTTAAAAGTACCCTTCCCAGCCCTGTCAATTTAATGCACGCGTTGTTTTACTCTTTCAATTTCTCAGTTTCCCTCTGTACCTTTACACTTGCAAGTCATCAATCACACACACATTGAAATACCATATTGGACACGCGTATACAGACTGCCATTTATCCTGCTACCTTCACAGTTGAAGGAGAGGCGTAACAACATTAATCTGCCACACTCGGTCTCCCTCATTCATTACCGACACTATAATCCAGCACACCTCCGATGTGATCATCTTCCAATTATAACGCCATCAGACTCTGGGTGCGTTTAATTGCCTACTTGGAGCCACACTTCCTAAAGCACTAGCCTCCTCCTTCTTTACTCTTAGAGCTGAGCAGCAGGACGCAAAACAGCGTAGTGTTTATCCATCAAATGTTTGCCCGAACGTTCAATAGTGAGTTCCTTGTAAACGACCTAATTGAGTGAGGAAGTATTGTACTGCAGCGTAATTAACTCTGTCAGTCGTAATGCCTTAAAGGTGTAATGAGCCATCTAATATTCCTAAATTATAAAGACATAAAAATGATAAGAACCTATTTGCTGCACACTGCGTTGTCAATTTAAAACTGACTACTTTCCAACACAAAACATTTTTGCTTTCAGCTGTAAAATTCCAAATATGTCCACATATATATGTGACCAATGTGTATAGGCCATTGACTGATAAGCTTGTCTGAAGATGCTCATTTTATGAATTATCATGTGGCATAACTAAAAAGAAATAACCAATTTGTGTCCTTTATTTTGAAATACAGTTAAAGACAGGAGTTTGTATCATCCAAAAGACAGTCAAGAACCCATGTGAGCACTTATCAGGTTTATACTGTCGCTCAACTATGTAAAATAAAACCTTTTAGCAACAGGTGATGTGTGTAGTGGTCATCATGTGGTATGTATGACATAAAAAAAATTGTTTTTCCCAACAAATGTATATACAGTAATAATATTTTCAGTATGATTTTACTTGTGTGGCTAGCTAACTAGCTTGTTTTATTTAGATGGGCTGATTGTTCATAAATTTGATTTAAGCTGAAAATATTATGTGGTACAACCATCCATCATCTGGTGTGACCATTGTAAAAAGTTTTCCAATATAGATTAATTGTAGATAGTAGTAAAGCAGTAAAATCTTGGATAATAAAAATAAATATTTTTTGTGCTTTTATAATAAATTAACTGTGCTGAGTATGGTGAAATCCTTACCCATCAATGACCCACATGAACAGCCATACATTTGTGGCTCAGGGTGTAGAGATGGTCGCGCAGTAACCGGAACGTTGGCTGTTCAATCCCCACTCTCCCCTCAATCATGTGTCGTTGTGTCCTTGGGCAAGACCCTTCACACACATTGCCTCCCGTGTCACTCACACTGGTATTTGTAAGGTGCAAATGTTTGGTGGTGGTTGAAGGGGCCGTAGGCGCACAATGGCAGCCACGCTTCCATCAGCCTGCCCCAGGGCAGCTGTGGCAACTTAAGTAGTTTACCGCCACCAGAGTGTGAATGTGTGAGTGCACGAATAATGCACCCACTGTGAAGCGTCTTTGAGTGTCCAAAAAGGCGCTATATAAATCTAATGCATTATTATTATCATCATTATTATTACAGTATATTGATATTACAATGATAAAGAAACCACTATCATGCAGCATAAATAACATGCTTTGCTTTGAGTGAGTTTTGTCTGCTTGAAATTCATTGACATTCTTTGTCTACTGTGATACTAATATGCTGTAATATTATGTATTACACTTGCAGAAAAAAACCCAGCTGAATTCAAGCTTACAAAAGATTGTCTGAAAGAAAATACTGCATAAATTTCCATAGTGCAGATTTGCCAAGGTGAGCAGATTAAAAGCTAAAAATACTTGGCTCTGGATCATTTTAAGGTGATTATTTAGACAGTTTGCATCTCCTTTTCAACAGTCTTTCACTGTTTTTCATCAGAAAATTGAAGAACGACAGATCTGTTATATCATAGGTTTGCCATTGTACTTTATTTGGTCCAAGTCTGCAACAGATTTTTTGCACATTTTGTTTCCTCCCCATCTGGTTTGGTTTCTTTGCAAGTCTTAACTCCAACCAAAACAAAAATGAGACACAACAAACCACTTGACATTTCTCTCTTCTTTTATTGGTGAGTGGCGGGTCGAACAATGTAAACAGGAAAATAGTTTCATGTTGGGAATTGGTGAAAGAATGCTAATAAACCAGCAGAGGTGAAGCTAGCTGTGTAAAAGTGTGGGGGTTGCCCACCGCTGGAATTTTTTTTGTCATTGGGTGAACAGTCTGTCAGTTTCACGCAATTTCACTGTCATACCAACACTGTAAAAAACAAAAATAAAAGGTAGTTTAACATTAAAGTCTTTGTTGAAAGTTCACCATGATGCGCTAAGTTCTTTGACTCTTCCACCGGCAATTAGCGGCAGATAGCAGACTGATCTGGTGTGTTCTTCCACTAAGTCATCACCTTTGTCTTCAATAGCCTTTTTTTTTTTCAACTTTTAGTATGATATTGTTTACAAATACATTGATTTACTCCACTAAAGGCTATATAACAAATTTTACTTTCAGGCACTATATGTGTGGCACATTAATGTAGCTTTGTGGCTACAAGATCCGGCTTCTACTTTTAAACTTAGCACATTGAGTCAAGTTAACGTATTCCAATTTGACCTTTTAGTTCTCACAACTCACCTAAAAGAGTTCTTCACCTTTGAACATATGAGCATACGTTAACTATTGAAAACATGTATTTCCATCTGTTAGCATTAGCATTAGAATATAGCTAAGTTTCATCATTATTCACAAATCTGTTTAAGACAGTGGGGAAAACAGCTTGTTGCAACATGCCCCTGGTTCCTCTCTTATACTCTGCTATCACCTGCTGGCCGTTTTTGTAATGACTATCAAGCGTCCCTCTTCAGTTCAGAGGCTGCATCCAAAGCCCTCTGTATGCTCTAGCATAAAAAAACAACCATAAAAACGTATTAATATGTCTTTGGGAGCATGGTAATATTTCAAATAGAATGTATTTATAAGTTTTGGGGAAAAAATGAGTTAAGATTTTTTTTACAGTGAAGAATAATGGCATGAATGACGATAGCTGAGCTATCGTCAATCATGCCCAGCAAGAGCCCAGCAAGTCCCACGACTTGCAAAAATAAAGGTGCATGTTGTGATGTTTGTTGTTGTTTGTATTTGGCAAGATGTCTGATGATGCAGACGTGTTTGTCATATGCACTCTTTTTTTTTCATCTTGTATTACCCAAGATCTGGCGAAAAGCTACCAAGGTTGCTTTGCTGAAACTCAACAAGCCTGCTAACAACCCGAGGAGCTAGCGACCTATTTTGCTACTGTGCATCGTATCTTGGAACGGCTTCTGCTAGACTTGATCCAGTGGTTGATCAAGAGCTCCCTGAAGAATAAGACAGCTTTTGACGTGGACGCTGTGCCAGTCACCAATTAATTAAGCTGACCAGTCGTATCAAAATCAGCTTTGAGGAGGGAAACGAGGTGGGAGCAATCCTGGTTGACCTTACCCTTGCCTACAACACCGTGTGGCATCAAGGCTTCCCAATCAGCAAAAATGGTGTGGCCCAGTGGCGGGCCACACAAGCAACTTGCACTGCCCAGATACCTCAATGAATTACGGTCCTTTAGTGGCCCACATCTGGTATCCACATGTGGGCCACATAAGGCCCATATCTAAGCCATAGCTGGCCCTGCGCTGGGCCAGACAACTTTTTCTCTGGTTTCAATAACCTCCCTTTCTGAAACGGAAAACGGAGTTTCCCACATTTCAGGGTTCAAATTCTGAGAAAAGTTCTCTGATAACTTCTCTGAGAAGTTCTTCGACAGTGAACAGCTTTCGCCATTTTTTGACATTCATGTCATTTACATTACGCCATAATGTTACAGAGTGAAGAGCAGAGGCGAACTACCTTCCACCACCCAAATGTTGAAATTAGTGACAAAGAGTATAACTGGGGTGGGATGGCTCAGTGACAGAGTGGTCATCTCCCATCTGTGAGGTTGAGGGTTCGATTCCTACCCATGGTGACCATGTTGAAGTGTCCTTGAGAAAGGCACTTAACCCTTGTTTGCGCCCTGTGAACCCTATCAAAAAATTAGCATCTTTTAATAATACTGAAATAGTTGTTGAGTCTTTTTTTTAATGTGGGTCAAATATATGGCACATGAATGAAGTGGCTTAATTAAGGTTGACATAAGGCTGATATCCAGCACCGGTTATCTGGCCCAATGTAAGGCCACAGTAGGGCCAGCTATGGCTTTGATGTGGGCCACTAAAGGACTGTAATTCATTGAGGTATCTGGGCCAAGTGCAAGTTGCTTGTGTGGCCCACCACTGGGCCACACCATATTTGCTGACTTGGTTGGTACTATTAAGATTCCTGACAAGCACAGGATACGTTTTCTCTCCAACATGCTGGCAAATGGAACATTTGTGCGAGAGGCCAGCGACAGACAGTATAGCCATCCCTGCCTATGAAATGGAGTGGCACAGGGATCATGTCCCTCGCATTTTTGGCCCAATGAACTTTGTTCTAAAAATTTAAATTATGAACTGAACTAGTTCATTTTAAAATTTGTGAGCTGAACTTTTAACTAGTTTGCGTAAAAAATGAACTTTCTCAACATTGCATGCCTAAAACCCAGTTCCATCTGTATGGGTATGCTGATCTTGTACAATTTACAAAAGCTGGAAGAAACATTTACTGCTGATTTGACTTCAATATCAGAATACCTGAGAACATGGAGACTCAAACTGAGTTTGGCCAAGACTACCATCACACCATGTAAGAAGTTTTGTGCCATCAATTCTGATAAAGGTAATTGGCTTCCTGCTTAGACAAACAAAAAGGTATTGCAGAATGAACAATTACTTGCATGTAACGATTGAACAGAAACATTCTGTAGAGGGACATATAGTGTTCGTGTCCCTTAATTCAAAAGCTCAGAGCGGGTCAACAAATTATACTAATTACATCTCAGAAATGGCTATTTATACTAATTACATTTCAGAAATTGCTATCACAGATAACTAATCCAGTTAATATTGCAATTTAATGATCTACTTGTGAAAAATGTGGCTTGCAACAGACAAGAGACACATTAGATGACAGAAATGACACACCAGCTAAAACAAGTAATTACCAAGAATAAACGAGTATGAACGACTGAACAGTATGAAAGAGATCAGTCTATGTTTGAAAAGTAGTAATTGACACATAAGGAAAATTATTTGCTTGTTTAAAAAAAAAGAAGTAAAAACCGAAAGGCAATATCTCTTATGTTACAAAAAAAAAAGAAGTTACAATTCGAAATCTGATATTGGCATTTACTGATCAAAATGTAGTCCTACCGTAATGTTTTAAAATGATCCAACAGATAAATTGTTATATTCTCAATACTGGTTGATTGGGTGATAATTTTACAAGACATCGTTTGAGAGGTGACAGAAATAATTTGGTTATATAGCATGTCTGGAAATCTCACAGCTACAGTAAGGGACACACAATTACACTGTTTTACTTTTTCTTTTTTTAATCATCGGATTTTAATTGGCTATGTGTGCGAGCTTCTTGCTTCAAGATACAGTCACATCTGCCTCAATGGTTTTGCATTCTATCACATAGCTGCTCTCATTAGCAATCCAAACACAGATTAAAGTGTGCAGACATGCAGCATATATGCAGATACACATACATAATGTAAAATCAAATCAAAGGCAGCAAAAACAGATGATTGTGATTTGCCAAAAGCTTTCACGTCTGTAATATGAGATTAACGACAGTGTAAATGTCAATTTAAATTGATTTTTTTCTTCTTCTTTTTTTAATGTGGAAAAAGTACCCTAGGGTGTCAAATTAATTATTTTCACAAAATATTGGATACATTCTTTGTTGGGACTAGACTAGCTAATCTTTCTTAAAAATGAACCAACAATTTTATGAATATGCAATTGATGACTGAATTTAACATTTAAAGACCCTGTAAAGTGAATTTAGATATTTGTTTCTAAGTACATTATATCAGTGGCAGCTGGTCAATAGATGGTACTACGGTAATACACAATATAGCTGACAAGCTTTTTTTTTTTTAGCTAATTAGCTGTGCAGTTTTCCATAATTGTCCTACTTCTACTATTTTCTGTGAAATTTGTAACAGATATTTACTTCAAAAATAGAAATGAAATACAATTGTTAAACTAAATGTTGACAAAAACTGACTCATCTTCATAAGCATCTTTTTATATTCTTCTCATAGAAACAATTCTCAAAATTTCTCATTTACAAGTTTAGTTCTGCCCACTAGCAGAACGATCCAGCAGCGTTGATTATTGTTGTGTATGTTACACTGAGAAAAACAGAAGCGCAAAGAGGGGGGATTTTTAAGGTGCATTTTTTTCCCCATGTAAAACTTGATAGGCAGCATGTGGAAAGGGGCATCTTGCTGGCGTGGCTACTTTAGAGTGCCTCGTCGCTGTGTGACCTGAGCCACCGGAGGCTGTAAGTGTTTATATGTTCAGCATTAGAAAGATGCTATAGAGGAGGGTTGCAGGTTGTGGTAGCGGTATTTGAGCAAGGTGTGGTTTCATCCCATTTAGCATTTGAGAGAGGAGAATTTTGAAGGCTCATTTTAAATACCTGCCAATTTTTCAAATCTTTCAAATTTAACAGGGTTGCTAACATCACTATTCAATGGGGCGAGCACACTTATGTTATCTGTTTTAATTAACTATATGTGAAATTATCAGACAACTGGCAATGATCAAAATAGTTTTTTTTTTCACTATCTGAATCATAGAGTCATGCTAATAGACCTTTCTAGCTGACATCACTGCTTAGCTACTACTCCGCCTCCTGGAGGACAAGCTCCCCATAAAAAAATAAATAAAATAAAATGTAGAAAGCTTGATTTTCAGTGAGCGTTTTCCTTAAAAGGTGGGAAATATGTCAAGGGTCACAAAAAAACTACATTACTGCGACTGATTAGAACCAGTTGGTTGGAAGTGAAAGTGGAAGTGGAAGTGGAAGCTTAAGGTATGTTGTTTTTGATTGAAACAGTACGCCGATCACTACTTTCATGGTGTAAATTGTCATTCATTAAATCGTTTGTGTCCGGATATACTCGTCTTGCTGTATATCGAAGTCTTCAAGCTATCTTAGCTTGCTAGCTGCTAACAAAAAGACCGCATGTTTGCAACACATTCCTCAGCAGAGATCAAGGCTGAGTTAAAGTGTTGTGATAATTGTCTTAAATCATTAACTTTAAAAAAAAGAAAGTATGAATTTAAGCCTAGAATTTACAATCAGAGGTTAATGTTATGACCCATGTGAAAAAGAGAAAAACTACCTGACATAAAATGATCTGAGCCTATCCTTGTACTTTTTGTGGGTGCAAAGCAGTTGCGTCGTAGGTTCGCTAGTGAAGGAAAATAAAGGAATTTTGTCCTCTTTGCGTGTTCCAAAAATGAAGATAGATTTAATGTAAGAAAAATACACCTTTTGCAAAAATGATTTAATAAAAAACAGAGAATCTCTGGACAGTTAACAGCTTCCGATTACATCACTTAAAAACGTGGGATTTCAGAGCGTCAAATGTGCTCTTCTACGTGTACAATAGCTTCTTATAGTTAAAAAGACCTCCTCCTTTTCATTTATAGACTAAACATACTCTCTGGTACTTTTCCGTGAGCAGTGGCGTAAACAAGGTCAGATTTGGGTGTGTGTTCGGGACTGAATATGTTATATAGTTGAAGGTTCTATTTTTCCCCATAACAAAATCTCACAAACAAGTTGAACCAAATTTACGGTGGCCGTGACTGATGAAGAAAGTAAAGAGTGTGTGTGTGTGTTATTTCAAAGCAAATTTTGTTTTCAAGACAGAAATGTGTTTTCGCACAAAGCGCTGAGAAGGAACTTTTTTAGACTAAATAGTATGACCCAGTTTAAGGTCAGAATATACCGAAATCAACACCATCTGCTCTGCACAGGACACAAAATACAATATGAAGAATTAAAATGTTCATAATGTGTAACAATAGTTGATATATGAAATTAGGTATTAAAAATGTTATATCTTTCACTAGCGACCATGCTCGTCTTTCACTCAACTCCTCACTGTCTTCCGCCTGGTTTAGAATCACTGCCGGCAGCCGAAAGAAGGATCTCATCTCTCTTTGAGCGATTAGAGCATCAGTAGGCCACGCACAAGTTCAACATAGCATTGGTTGCTGATTTATCAAATATTTGACCTATTTTCACACTGATTGTTTTCTAATTTACACGCACTGACACCCTGTCCCCCACTGCAAGGGGCAGCACTTAAACGTGACTTCACATTAGAAGGGTCTATAGGAAAATGTATCACTTACACATAGCTCTACTTACAAATGCCGTCAGGATGATTTGAAGACCTCAAGGAATTATTTACAGTGATTTTCTTTTTTTAATATAATTTTTTAATTTGGAATATGCCATCTTGATTAGCCTTCATAAATTAACCTGATAATTGATGAAATAAAATGGAAACAAATAGACATGACTAGTATTGGTGGTCGCAGGTGAGGTTTCAGAAGGGTATAGAACAAAATGAGATGATATTTTCTTCCTGGATGATAATATATGTAGATCATCTTCAAGGTTGCGATCCGGTCTTTTGGGTAAAGCTTACATCTGTGTCTTATAAAGATAACAGCCGTTCCTGAGGGGCAAAACAAGCTCCACACTGGATCTCTACTGGCCTAATGACAATGTGCATTACTGCTATGCAGATCTTGCGTTATCCAAAGGGAGATGGAGATGTTCACTTGGCAGCTTTTATATGCAGTCGTTGCTATGCTGCAATGCACACACAGCAAGACGTCTGGAAACTAGATGTTCATGTCCACTCGCTCTGCATTGCTGCTATTACTGGAAGTTGAGTGAAGGCTCATGGGAGAAAGAAGCGCCCATGAAACATTTTATAGATGCTTTAGCCAAAATGCCTCTTGATATTACTCATACGCAAGGCTGTATATACGTCCCCATAGTCCTATATGGAAACTTTGCCACAATTATCTTTATTATAAAACGTGAAATACATTTAAAAAAATACGTGAAATATGTACAAATAAATATATGGAACCACACCTGTCACTGGGTGGGCTTTAGGGGACCAGACACACCCACCAAGGTGCATCTGCCCACGACTTGAGAGATGGATCTCTAAATATAAGCAAACCATTGTTTTGTCATATTTTGGGTTAGGAAATACTAGTGATGAGTTATTTATCACTAAAACATTAAAAATATAAAGAAACAATGTTTACTAAGTGTTGTATGCAAAACAGCCCATGTACTCAGGTTCCATTTTTCACATGATGATCACTCAACAGTAAATTAACAATGTCAACAGAGCCATGAATTATTATTATTTATTTTTTCAAATTGGGGCATGTCTCAGCATATACTTTGAAGCTTTATTTATGTTACACGTGCGTGCCAATTCCGTTCTCTTCCATGTGACCCAGTTTCATGACAATGAAAATGGGGGGAAACAACAACCCACATGCAATACGATATTGTCTGATGAATTAGGCCTCAATTACGGTATTTGAGTATTTAATTGGATGCAGTATCCGAGACTGTAGATGTAAATGTACAAAAGATAAACGTTGCTTAATGACACGTGTGTTTGGTGAATGTAGTGGTTAAAGTTTTTAGAATAAATGTACATAAGTCATCCCATATTTACTCCTATAGTATTACAAAGCATGACTCATGCTCCCGCAGCTGTAAAACAGGTACTGAACCCTTATCACAAGATAGCGGCTGAAACACTTTGCGGATGAACTGTTGGAACCTTCAGCGCTGAAGAAAGACACATCTGTATTATTATCTGAACAATGACTCATGTCCGTAATGGTTGCTGCTCTGTATACCCGTAAACTTTAGAGCAGCAACGACTGTAACCAAGGACCGCCCTAAAATAAATAAAAAGAGAGGGTTCGGCAGAATGTGCTTCCAAAGGGTAGGAGATTGTAACTGTGCACATCTCTGTCCATTCTCCTTCTGAGCAAAAATAATCTAAGTCTCTTGTCTTCCTTCCTTGTCTGTTGTTTATTAAATGTTCTAGGTTGACTGAATCTGACAGAACTATCAACTAAGGTTGCAGCTTATGTAGGAACACAACCACTGGTCACCAGATTGACTACCCTAACTTTTTTTTTTCTGTCGGAGCAAAAGGAGGACTCCGCTCAAAGGCGGTCAGGTCTGAGCCTGGCAGTAATCGTTACCTCTGCGGCCGTGAATAAACTACAAATCATGCTAATTACTTAGCTAACCTAAGATTGACAGAGATTGATGGGGCAAGCGCATTTTACACCGGAATTAAGTGCTTGGGTGATTGAGTGCACTTTTCACAGACGCCTGGCTGGAACCGTGTTAAAGTGTATCCGAAGTCATAAGAAATCTGATAGATGACCACCCAAAATTAAGTTTCAACCCTAAATTAGTACTGTTGGTTAAGACTTAATACTAGATTTCTGTTTCTACAACAGCTAATACGCCAAAATTATATTTAATTTATCAAATTAAAGAAGATTCATATTGTTGGGTCATTGCTAATAATGCCACAATTGTACAGTAGAATAAGAAAAGATGCAAATTTGAATGGCTTGTGCAATGTTTCCCTATGGTCCTTTGACTGTTCGGGTTTCTTTTCCTTTTTTCCCCTTGGCAAAATTAATTACACAGATTAAACACAAGAAAATACCCAAAGATTTAGAGCTCCCCTAGGAATGTTTGGGAGGAATAACCTGGTATTCAACCCTCACTTGTCTTTTGTGTTTTATTTTGTTTTGTCTGTTTCTCAAACTAATTTGCATGCAGTTGCAAACAAATTGAGCATGAGGGGGTTGCCCTACAGGATTATTCCTCTACAAGTCAGTGTTAGTGTACTTAAATGATTTAATTTACATACACTCTAGTTTCAAGTCCAAGTCCTTCCAGATGAGCTACTGCAACCCCAGTTATGTAAGTCACTTCTTTCAATGACTTTTCAGGTGAAGTTAACAAAAACGAAAAGTCAGCAATGATCAATGACATTTATAGGAAATAAATAGAAAGATTAAAAAAATAAAAAAAAGAGACTGGAAGATTGATAGAAGTCAATATCTCATCTTTAGCAACTCTGTAGCAACTCCATTCTGGAGAGTCTTATATGAGCGCGTTGAATCTAATTGCAGCTTTGAATATATTCATATATTCATATTTTTTTATTTCGTTTGTGCTTTTCCAGATAAGATAATACTACACATAATAACCCAATCAAACACATAACACGTCGCAAAGCTGAATTTTGTAAAAGTAGGTCCTTGCTTCAACATTGTAAATTGAGCATTCATTATTTTCCTTCAATGTTCTCTCCTTCTAAATGTCACTCAAGCAAAAGCGTGTACTCCACTTGTGTGAAGTAAAAAATTTAAAAAAGCAGCAAAGACAATGAAGTCAAATTTCACACAGCACGAATATGAGGAACTGATTTTAAACAGTCAATTGTAATAAGAACTGCTGTAATTTAGAACAGCACCCAAGAAAAGACGTAAACGAAATAATCAGTTATTTAGCGACTACACCTAATCTAATCTGAACTTCAAAACAAATCTGTTTATAGCAAATTACAGCATGTTGCAAACAATCCAAAAAATGCTTGTGAATTCAGCTGAATGACGACCACTCATTAGATAGATCTTATGAGAGGGAATCTCAACTTGTTGCAGATAGTAATCGTTATACTAACTATTATGTTACTGTTATTACTACGTTTTCAGTGATTATTTAGTGCTTCTTCTTTCTTTTTTTAGCAATTTATCAAAAGAGAAGCATGTGTAATGAAAACATTTACGCAATACATTACACTATTTGCACACTTGATCACGTATAATATTTAATTGCTTTTTGTTTTGCCTTTTATAGTATTGATAGGAGTATAAATTCCATGGTATGGATGCCATTACGAGTATCAATTGGGCATCGACTAAGCTCATAAAGTATTGCTATGAAGGCAGTGTTTGCGCTCTGTTACATTCCTGAACCCCAGGCTTGTATTGTAAAAGTAAAAACAGACTAATTCTTTCATTCTTTTGTTTGTTTTGATAAATAATCCTGTTTACCAGGGTGTGTTTCATCTGACACAGTGAAATGTCAGTGTTTAATTTATTCATATTTTATTTAATTAATATTTCTGTTAATTATTAATTTTGTGAATTTATCATTAGAACTTCTCCCATTTTATTTTTTTGTATATAATATCTGAAGTTCAAGTAAAATTGTGTAGTAAGTAAGTAAAAAAGTAAGTAAGTAAGTAAGTAAAAAAGTGTTTACTCTTTTACATGTCCTGCATTATATCTGTAATGCTGGAAGCATTCCCACAATTATTATATGTTATTGAGATTCTTTATTCTTACTTATTATAGCATTTTATTCTCCTCACTTTTTTGCAATGCAATAACTCCCACATAATACATCTGATTTAAAAAAAATTCACGCCTTCTGGGGCATTTGTCATCTGATTCAACATTACTTACAGTATTGGCACAATTTAACGTTAATTATCAACTTCCCGGGCGGCACATGGATGACTGGTTAGCACGTCCGCCTCCCAGTGCAGAGGACGTGAGATCGAGTCCGGGCTTCGGCCTTCCCGGGTGGAGTTTGCATGTTCTCCCCATGCTTGCGTGGATTTTCTCCGGGTACTCCGTCTTCCTCCCACATTCCAAAGACATGCATAGCAGGTTAATTGAACACTCCAAATTGTCCATAGGTGTGATTGAGAGTGTGGACGGTTATTCGTCTCTGTGTGCCCTGTGATTGGCTGGCAACCAGTTCAGGGTGTACCCCGCCTACTGCTCGAAGCCAGCTGGGATAGACTCCAGTGTCTCCCGCGACCCTTGTGAGGATAAGCGGTTAAGAAAATGGATGGATGGATGGATATCAACTTCCCTATTCATTTTTAATGGGACTAACATTGAACATTTTATAAGTCCCACTTTCCACGCCCACTTCCATACATACAACTGACCATCATTACCAGCTCTCTTATACTGCTCACTGGCGCATTTGATAAATTGCCTTGTCCAGTAACAAGGAGGTCGCGGGTTTGAATCCCATCTCCGACTGTACATTGCAGATATATCCACGGCAATTATGCTAAGAGATATAAATGTGTACCAACTGACAACATAGTTCTACTTTTCCATCAAAATGAATGGAGGGTACTGTATGCCGAGGTGGCGCTATTGAGTGATTATTTTTTATTTTTTTTCCATTGAATATCATTAGTTCCACTTTTCCATCTAAATGAATGGAGGGTACTTTCAGATAACACGTTTCTATATAAATTTCAACTTGCTTCAAAAATTCACACTTCCCGGGTTCAAGTGTTCTTTTTTATTCATGTATCTTTCAACTACAATTAATACTTTATAATTTTCACATAATTTATCTTTCAATTTACTTCATAAGCATTCAGCTTTGCATTCAGCTTTGCATTCAGCTATTAGCATTCAGCTTTAAGCATTCCCACACAATTTTGGCAGAAATTGCACTTAGTCTAATGTAATTAGCTATCACTAATATGAACTATATGAAGATCAGTACAAGCAAAATGGTGGACAAAGTGTTTTGAAATGCATTCTATGCAGTGTGTTGCCCACACGTTTTCTTTTAAACAAGACTGATGCTGTATATGTATTAGGTTATTTAGCTGATATTTAAAAGTGAAGAAAATGATTTGTATTGGTTTCAATATCTTTGTCCTCATCGACAGTCATTGTGATGACAGTCAAGTTACATTTCTTAAGGTATAAAAAAAAATTGTGCTTGACATTTTGCTGTTATTGTGCAGAAAAATTTAGTTAATAAATACACTATATCAGGGCCTTGGGGTCCTCACCCATCATGGGTTGCGAACTTGAGGGTCCATTTTTATTCACGGTGTTCTCAGAAGGGAAAATTTTCAAATCAGGCACAGGCACAAACAATTCTACTGTTGTATTATTGTTGGTCTAAAATTCTGGCAGATCGCCTTAATAGGATGCACTCACATGTAATACAGATGCTGAAAAGGCAATGCCTGGGTGGTAAAATTATTTGCATTGCACAAACAAAGTCATATTAAAATAAAAATGCACTCAAATAGACCTGAACGTACTCCAGCATCTCACCACATTATAAAACATGCATGGTAGATTAACTGAAGACTCGTTCAGGTGTGAGCGGTGTTTGTCCTTTACCAATCTTCTAAATAATTGCATATTTTTAATTCTTGATGAATTCCCTTTCCAACAATATCTGGTTTGTGAAGAAGTAGTGCCTGAGATATAAAGGTTCAAAGGAAGGTGACCACACGCCCTTTTGCAGAAAATGTCAAAATTCAGCGGGCCCTACCTCTCAAACCCCTGCTCCGATTGACCCAAAATATCTAGATTTAGTGTTGTGCTATCACTATCAACAAGTACACCAGGCTTTTTCATTGGCAAATTAATTGGCAGGGAATCAAGCCGGTTGTGTTTAATGGCACAAACGCCCATTTCTAACTGCACCTCTACTGTATACGAAAATACCAAAAGAACTAAAACTCCAAGTCTACCGCAAGTCTGGTACAGTGAGCTGTCTGACTCTGCATGGGGCATTTTGAACCGAGCGTTGGTAATGTAAAATAATTTCAAACATGGTTCTTAAGTACCTGCAAAATTATTTTTCCCTTCTCTGCCAAACTCATGAGTATTCTACAAGAGGTACTGTAGTTCAACTGATTTTGTTCTGTACAAATTCAAAACCCTAACAGTTTTTTATACAGTACAGCAGTACAATGGAACTAACTGCCATGGGAACTAAAAATGAGTGGATTTTTAAATATTTTTAAAATAGCCCTCAAACTGGGGCTACAAAACCACACTTAAAAACTCAAAAGAACCTTTTTATTCTTCTTAAATAATCAATTTTGTATTTTATGAGCTATTAAGTACGTTAAGTAAGTTTTAACATAAAAAACATGAGGTTTTAATTCAAGAAAAAGTATTTTAATTAATTGTGATTATAGTTTTTAATTTAATGATTGACTATTTGAATTAAACTCATTAATTTTGTTGATGAAATGATGCTGCCCTTTTATGTCTTTGTTTTTGTCCTGTGTGTCGAGGACCACACAGGAAATAAGCCCTCTGTCTTTATTGTGTTTTTATCCTCGGTAGTACCAGACAGTGATTGGAAGTGTCATTGTGTTCTCTGTCATCACCAAATAAATAAAATCATGTAAAAAATCAATTTTGCAGATGCTCGCAAGCCACTGCATGCAAGTCATTCATTCCCAGCCATTTTCGCTGAAGCAACCCCCTTCGCTCCCGGCTGTTTTACTGGATGTTGACTGATTTTGCAAAGCCCACAGAATATTGTGTTCTATTGCTATAGAAACAGAACTTACCAAAAGAAAGATAAACGTCTCTTCTTTCATCAGGAAAAAGTATATTTCTATCTGTTTCCGTTTTGCAGCAATTAGCATTACGGCTGCGTGTGCGTTGCGTCTTTGCTCCGCTCCGTCGGCGCAGCCAATTCGTTTAGGTTAAATCTTTAAAGATTTTAGAGATTTAAATCAGTCCATCTCTATTTCTGCTTCATTAAGCACAGACAAAAGTGTGTTTATCGTTGTTTTTAATGTCACATTATTGCGCGTGATCACGCGAGACACGGCAGGAAGTTGTTCTCGACGGAGCTGCCGGACCGCAGCTGTGCGCAGCCGGTTAGTTTTGTCCATAAAATTTACGTGTCCGGAGCACGCAGTCAACATGCAGCGGAGTGGAGACGCAACGCACACGCATGCGGTGTAATCCTGCGGTTAGAATATAGCCAAGTTTCATCATTATTCACAAATTTGTTTAGAACTGTGGGTAAATCAGCTTGTTTGCAACATGGCCTTGGCTGATCTCTTGTACTCTGCTGCCACCTGCTGGCCGTTTGTGTAGTTATTACCATTGCTTCACCCATTCTCTGTAGTTTAGAGGCTGCAGCAAAGCCTTCAGTATGCTCTAGCTTAAAAAAACTAATTTATATATATATATATATATATATATATATATATATATATATATATATATATATATATATATACATATATATATATATATATACATATATACATATATACACACGTGTGTGTGTGTGTGTGTGTGTGTGTGTGTCTGTGTGTATTTGGGACACTTAAAACATTTAAAATATAAATATTTATGTTTTTGGGAGCAAATGAGAAAAAAAGGGCATTTTGTGCCGTTGTAGAGGTGAACACGGCCGACTTGATTCACCACGAAACTGATACGCTTGAGTCCGTTTTTAAGGAGCTGCAAGTCCTCCACAGGAGACTGATGTTAAATTGGCAAGGGGTCCACAGATTTGCGCTGTAAAGTGGGTGCCCACTTAAAGATCGCCTTACAGTTCAGTTTCTTTTAAACCTACGTTTGTTGATTTGGAGCATGGTGCACCTGGTATGCCATTGGAAGCCTCTTTTGGACCTCTAATAACCATAAACGATTAGGTTCATATTTATCCTGCTCTTGTGGGCCATGGATTTTGCTATCAAATGTATCAGCCCCGAACAGGCACATTTGTATTAGGGATTCATCGCAGCCATTTCACCTGTTTGCAATGTGATTTCATTTTATTTTTAAGTACCTCTTTGTATTTATTTAGAGACTAACATATGCTGCAGTGTAACTCTTCTGCCGCAAGACAATTGTGTGTTATGTGATTTTATCTGAAAAACACAACTTGATTGATATAATTAAATGCTTCATGGCAACCTGATCTTACGGACCTATAATTGTATAATTGTGACCAAAAAATGAGCGTCACTCATTGCAATCCAGAACAGACAGGCAGAGCGAGCGCACAGTGATTGATCCAAGGGGGTCATATATTTTAGATTGAGACCATATGTAACTTTGAAAAGGGTGTGACTGCAGGTATAGAGACGACTCTACTAGTCCACCAATCTGAGATCAATATTCAGCTCTCTGATAGAGTTGAGTTGACCTTTACTGAGAAAAGGGTGAAGTCTGATGGATGAGATGACAGTCAAAGGGTAATACAGGTAGAAGGAAAGCAAGACAATTCCAAACTAGATGCTGCTTGGCTGTTGCACGCACACACACACACACACGCACGCACACACACACACGGTTTATTGTTGTGATGGCTTTATTTGATGGAGGCAGAAAGGAATCACAGTAAAGTACAGTATTTATCAGCTATTATATAGAAGGTTAGACCATGAGGTCATCAATAATCACAAATTAATTTTGCAGATTGCATTTTATGAAAATGACAATGACAAATGCCATAAAAGGCGATGCAACAATAAAATAAGTGCAGAAATAGGAAAGAGAGTTCTTGTCAGAAAACGAAATACACTGCTGCTGCACTGTAAGAAAAAATGCACTCTGTAAAGTCTATTATTATCTGTGCTAAGACAGGAAATGTCAGTTTTGGAGGACATACTGTAATTGCACAAGTCTGCACAAAATAGCACAGAAACAGAAATACATTTTTATGTTCATTGAATTACCATGGTAATGACACACTGCATATTATGATTTGTTTTCATTAGTAGAACTGCCAGGACAGTCAGCTAAGTAACAATAATGAAAAAAATAACTTTAAACTTGTTGCCGTTTTTGCTCAAAATTAGAATTGGTCGTACAGTACTTGACAAAGGTTTTGCTATTTGGTGTGTCACTCTTGTACTCTATCTGAAGTTTGAAGTTGTACTAAACTAAATTAAAAAAAAGGAAAGAAAGGAAGGTCAAACAGATTGACGTAATCATAAAGTGACTAAACGTCCTGTTTTGCCTGGACATGCCCACTTTTTTACATCCTGTCTGGGTGTCCAGGGGCATTTTATAAATTTTTGAAAATGTTTGTTTTTAACTCATTTACTCCCAAAAACGTATAAAACCATTCTATTTTAAAATTGCCATTGTGACTAAAACATATTTATATATTTTTTAATGTTATTTTTTTAGGGATAAGCAAGTACAGCATCTGTATCTGTATTTGTTTGACCATCTAAATGATCTGTCTCTGTATGTAGAGTGTGCGTGGCATAAACCGGATGTGGGAGTGGTTTAACCAGATGTAGGTATGGCTTAACAAAATGGGTGGGGCTTAGTAACAAATTGAAAAGAAAAAAAAATAGTTTGAGATCGATATGGATTGATCAAAAGTTTCTATATATTGTTTTTTATTGAAAAACTGTTGACAAAACAGCCTAATAAAGATTCCAATCAATGCTTTTGACTGTTTGTTGATTGTTAAAAAAAAAGTTGTCAAAGCTCTTTTCCCCTGTGTTTTCAACAGGGTTGTGAATAATGATGAAACTTAGCTATATTCTAATGCTAATAACTGCAAAACAGAAACAGATAGAAATAAACTTTTTTTCCCCACTGAAAGAATAAACTCTAATCTTTCTTTTGATATGTTCCATGTTTTTATAGCAAAATTACACACTATTCTGTGGACCTTGCAAAATCAGTCAAAACCCAGTCAAATAGCAGGAGCGAAGGGGGTTGCTTCAGTGAAAATGGCTGGGAGTGAATGAGTTAATTGCGTTACAAACGGGTGTTGGAGTGTACCCCGCCCTCCTCATACAAAAAGAAAAAAGAAAAAAAAAGGTTGATCGTGATAACAAAAAAAGGTTGGGCCTAGAACATTAAGTCATTTATTCTTTTGTCAAGTAAGGCTTTAAAAGAGAGTAATGTTTTAGATTTTCTACAGAGGCGTACGGTAAAATTTGTGAGTAAACTTTGAGTATCATATAAGTATTTCGAGGCAGTGTCCTCTTTTATTGAAAATTAAAATGTGGTCACCCTACTTAATCATGATGTGGAACCAAAAATATAATTCTGATCCAAATATGTAATGGGTTCTCTGTCATACAGACTGTCCCTTTTGAATTATATTTATAATTCTCATATGTCATTACGAATTAATGACTACTGCCCAAATATTGCTAGGCTGTATCATAATGTCGTTCCCTATCTTATTGCATCCAACAATTTGCTTGAGTAATGATTCAGAACAGTTTTTGTTTTTTTTAAACGTACATTAGCCCACATATAACGGATCCTATTATACAGCAGACCACATCTCAAGCACCAGTTGAATCTCTACATCCTCCAAAGACCCTTTGCAAATTGTGTTCTTCTTACTCACACTGTTCACATCAAAAGTGGCACCCACATACCCACACACCCGAGACATACCTGCTTTGTACAAGATGCAACGCCAACACAGACAAGTGCGGAAAGATTGCTCAGGAGGCAACTCTAAAGCGAAAAACACATCACATCCCTGGAAACTTTCCGCCAGAGGGAGAATAAAGCTGCACTTATTTGAGGCAGGAATCACTGAACTACAGCCAACAGTTGCAGCCAAGCGAGGAGCATTACTTGACTTCAAAAGGGTGCCTTCAAAAAAAGACACAGATGCCCAGTGGATTGCACGAATGAGCCAGCGGCAATTGGCTGAAGCTTTGTCAGAACATGTCGAGTTCCAGAGAGTGATGTCCACTGTAGTGATATCCATGCAGTGTACGGGGGAGAAAAGCTCAGGCATATCAAGCAATCTTGCTCTGTTCATGGAAAAACTCACGTGATTCAGCTGTTGTGGAGTGGGACACAAGGAAAGCAAGCCAAAAAAGAACAGGTTGAAGACCACAATGTTTTTCACAATTTTCCATGATATTTTGATGAACCACATTAGTTAGGGATGTTCACATGTTACAAGGATATCAGATATAATAGATGTTCAAGCCATTTGTTTACTGTTGTTTATGTGAAGTGGCGAGCAAACTATTGACTCAACTCGTCTTCGACTCCTGTGACTGCTTTGCCATCAACTACTACATCTCCACAGTATGTGAACTGTGTTTGATTGTTGTTCTGTGGTTTCTGTATCTGTCAAGAGAATCTTACATTTTCTATTACACTTCCCCAATTTTTTTTAATCTGTGTTTAGATTCTGATATTTCATCTTGTATATGTTCTGTCACGTGAAAGTGTGGGTGAGGACATAAGTGAACAAGCAGAGGTGAAGTGAACAAAAACAAGGCAGAGAACTAGGCACAGTCCAGAAAAACAAAAACGTCCAAATTCTTGGCGTGGCAAAAACGTGGGGAAATGACAAGGCTTGACATAAACATATAGCAACAAGAATAGCAACAGCAAACAAATGAACAATGAACCAACAAGAACTAAACCAAAGACATTGGACTAAATCAGTGGTGGGCAAACTCGGGCCTCAAAGGCCGGCGTCCTGCAGGTTTTGGAGGTTTCCCTGCTGCAACGCAGCTGATTCCAATCAACAGGATCATTACCAAGCTTATGCAGAGCTTGCTGATGAACTGATCAATATCAGCTGTGTTGGAGAAGGGAAACATCTAAAACCTGCAGGACTCCGGCCCTCGAGGAGCGAGTGTGCCCACCCCTGGACTAAATACACATTAATTACACAACAAGGGACACCTGGACAAGACACACATGGCTGGGGGCACCGATTGGCTGGCACAAGAGGGAGAGTGCACAAGCAAAGGTGGACAAAATCACACTTAACGAGACAAAGGAGAAACAAGGAAAACACAACAAAACAGACCACAATGAACCAAAAGCAAACAACACAAAAAGCAAACAAACCAAAAACAACCCTAAACCCAAAGCATGATATGTTCATTCCAAGACTAAAACTTTGCTAAAAAAAAAAAAAAAGAGCTGTCAAACGATTACATTTTTAAATCAGATTAATCACATGTTAGAATTTTGATTAATCATGATTAATCACTTAATCAAAAAGGTTTTTCATCAACATTTTTTTGCCCGCCAAATTTGAAGAGCACCTGTTACGAGTTAATTCTTTCTAAATGTAATGTTATGAGGATGTCTTCAACATGTTTTGATCCACTGCACACTTTCATCCTCCTCCTTTTTCTAAGCAATTAATTACTTGCATAATTTAAAATGAGCCCCAAAAAATTTTGCCCAATGTTTTGACTACAACAAATATTATGAATGTGATACACAAACATTTATTAAATGCTTCACATTAAACCAAGTAGTTATGTTTATTGCTCAAACGCGCTACCTTTAACGTAACCATCAGCTGTCAAGCAAAAGGATCATCTGAAGTCAAAATTAATTGTGTGATTAATTTGCGTTAATACATGATTAATGTTTTTTTTATGATTAATCAATGAGTTAACGCTTTAACTTTGACAGGTCTAAAAAAAAAACCTAATCTGTACTCACCTGTAAATAGTCTATTTTTATTTATTTATTTTTGGCAGTATAACTGAATTCCATGGTATGTTTTATATTTTTTAATTGCTGTAAACTGTGTAACAATTATCTGATTAGAAATTAATTGAAATATTAAATTTGAGTCTCCTTCAATTAATGAGTCAATTGATTGTTAATATAATAATGAACAATTACTGATTTAATAATTAATTGGACCGATTTCCCTTACAACTGTATATTGTCTTGTAAGATTACAACTTGGTGTAGGTTTTATGTCATATACTGGAAATTTAATATTGGATTCTTGATTTTGAATTGTGTAGCTTCATAGGCCTTTTTAATTGATGTACTGTATAGTTCACATTTTATATTGTACTGCAATGTTGTGGAAAAGCCCAACAGAGGACTGGAGTTGAAAATTAGCATGAGCTATAACCTCTATATCAATCACATCAGCTGCAAGTTTGTAACTGCTTGACTGCATTGTCCCTGTCAAATAAAGATTTGGCCAGAAAAGCTGATTCTGAACAACTTTTACATACAGTATTAGCAGTAAATTAGTGGTGCCAGGTATCAACTTGTGCAGCAGGGGTAGTTGGAATTTACAACATTTCTGCAATTCTTTATAAATAATGAACAAAGTAAAACTTTGCCATCACAAAACTTTTGTAATGTATGAATTCCAAGACTTTGCTGTGTGTATTTACAAAAGTTTACTGTTTACATGATGTTCATGGACATCATTTTACCATAGCAATGCCCTTTTAAAAGGTCAGTTACTTTTACACATGAATAGCAGAGACAATAGGAGGGCAGCAAATACTTTGGATGTCATTTAACAAAATGGCACATCCATACATTCTGACAGTAGAAAAGAGCAAAGCAAAAAATAAAAAAAACGTGCACAATACTACCTACAAAAAGCTATAGACACAAATAATTTTTAACACTTTTTTTCCTACAAAGCTCATTAGTTGTTGGACATATTGAAAAAGCTCTATGTGATAAATATATTCAGTGGCCTAATTAACCTTGAGAATGCCCCCAATTTGCACTTTCTGCAGTTACTGGAAGCTTGTTAGAACACAATAGCTAACTTTTAGAGTATACCCTGTTCACTGCTATTTAACAAGATGATGGACTATATAAGGAATCTGAATTTGGGACTACATTTAATTGGAAGTTTCAGAGGGGGAAAGTAATTAAAATATTTATACATTTAACAAGGAGAGCTCATGAAAGAACTAAATTTTTCTTGAATGACTCAAAGTTGCATCACCAATTTTAGTGACGTGGCTTCATCAGCAAAAATAAGTGCTTGGTGGAATCCTGCAGGGAGCAGACAGATGACAACCATAGATGAAAGATGACGCCACTTTGAGAATCTCTCAGATCATCCTGATGAACGGGTTGGTGGAAAGGAGATGCATTGCATGATGATGTCTATAAGATGCAGCAGATATTGGTGGCATGCATTGATGGGAAACACTGATATTTTAGAGAACATCATCTAGCAATCATCGGCTAGTCCTGAAAGAGGACCCCAGAAGTGACACTGGTACCAGGCATTTTAGCGTGCAGGAATGTTAATCACAGTATCATCGGAGGCGAAAGGTCCACAGGTGTGTAAGTTGGACATGCAAAGCTAGTTGCAGCTCCAAATCAACTCTTGCACATCCAGTACGCCGAGCTAGCAAACCTGATAAGAGATATATATATATATATATATATATATATATATATATATATATATATATATATATATATATATATATATATATATATATATATATATATATATATATATATATATATATATATATATATATATATATATATATATAATTTTGACCAAGCAACCAGCCATCACTGAGGGGGGCGTCCTGGACGCCAGACGAGGGGAGCCCGGCGGCGCCGGTCCAGAGGGCGCCCCGGACGCCACACTGGAGCAGTAGGCGACCACAACGTGCGCCGCCAGACGAGGAGAAGAGGACGGCAGTGGGACGTGAGCCTCCTGTCCACACTCATGGGCTTGAAGCCGCCATGGAAGAGGCGAAGAGACTTTGCATGAGAGCGGCCAAGGCAAGGGGCTGCAGCGGCACAGGCGAGGATGCGGCGGCGGACCTGGCCCGGGGACTTGAGGCGGCGGACCTGGCCCCGCCGGGGACTTGAGGCGGCGGACCTGGCCCGGGGACTTGAGGCGGCGGACCTGGCCCGGGGACTTGAGGCTGCGGACCTGGCCCGGGGACTTGAGGCTGCGGACCTGGCCCGGGGACTTGAGGCTGCGGACCTGGCCCGGGGACTTGAGGCTGCGGACCTGGCGTTACGTTAGCAAGGCAATTAAGCGCTGGGCAAACGTAAACGAGGCAATTAAACAAAGGGCACCATTTAGAGTAAAAAAAAGTGTTGCAAGGGCTTCATGAGGAGATTTAGTCAGTTTTAAGGGTTTGTTAAATTTAATGGTCTTCAAATTATATTACACAAGGAGGAAACATTCAGTAAAAATACTTTTTACTTTTATTCATGAAGTACATTTTAGAGCCTGTACTTTTTTTCTTTTACTACAGTAATTATGTGAATGAATATTTTTACCAAAGTCATTATGCAAATAATTGTACTTTTACTCAATTACAGAATGTCAGTACTTTTCCCATCTCTGGTCTCCCAAAGTTCTGAAATGTATCCAAGTAATACATTTGCTATTCAGGAAGAATCACAGAAGTATGAACGTGTAACTAGACTGTGCAAGTTAGAAGATTCCTGGAACCAAAACACAGAGAAGTAACCAGAAAACAAGAGTGATGGAAGGAAAAGGAAGGGAACCTGCTGAGGTGTGGTATCAAACAAAGGGGTTCAAGGCCATGTGATGCAGTCCGTGTGGTACCATTTCTCCTCTTTCCCATTAAACATTTATCCCACTCTCCCATTTCTGCTGTGCAAGCATTGATGTGTACATCCCGAAAGTGATTGAAAAAGTGGAAAGGCGCTGATGGCAGGGATAACAGAACGCATTTGAGGATGTGCTTATGGCTTCTGTCTCGTCGACCATTTTTAGTGTCTAGAATACAAGTACAAAAATAAAATAGTCAGTTCTTTTATGAAATTACAGCAAGTTGCCCTCACCGTACCCTCACCGAAAGACGCCATCTTTTCAATGGCCAAGATTACCTGGAGAGTGTGTCTGCTTTTCATTGACTTCACGTCAGCTTTCAAGATCTATCATTTTGGTGGACAACCTACACCCACCAGGACTTCAACCAACCGCAGACTCAGGATCTGTGGCGTTTTCTCCTCCATCAACGCCCTCAGCACTGGCTCTCTTCAGAGCCGAGTGCTTATAGCCCCTTTTTCTTCACTATGACTGTTAACGCTAAAACTCACTGTCTCATTGTTAAGTTTGCAGACGTCACAGCTGTAGTAGGATGCATCACCAATGCGGAGGAGTCTGTGAAAGATCTTGAAAGCCGGTGCGTGATAGCAACCTCTGCATCAGCGGGAAGAAGACCAATCACAAAGCTTGCTTGGAATTGTGCTGATTGAACTATTTGATTATTTATTGCTGGTGGCTACCAGGCCCTCAGTAACCAATTTCTTCGGAAATGACATGAATGACAGTTAAACACCATGCATCATTGGAAGCAGTCAAATACAAAAGTAGAAATGAGTTGAATAGTTTCTCAGTAGTTAAGTCTGTTAATACTAATTTAAAAAATAATCTTATTTTGCTTTTCTTTTACCTGACTGAATAGAATATAAGAATGTAATTGCAGTGATACATTTAATCAATGTTTTACTCTTCAGCTCATTGTTTTTATTTATATTTTGTCTCTGCATGGAATTTAAGGCCTGCTACACATATAAAGATTTTTTTTGTCGAGGAGAGGAGAGGACGCATGCGCGAGATGCTGTGATTATCGCGAGACCTACAGCGAGACCGGGAAACTCCAACATGGCAGCGCCCTGCTGCTAAAATAGAACTAGCTCTATTATGCTAAACTAATTCGAGTTTAACCATTATATATCTTGGCTTTTCTCTTTTCATCCGACAGATTTGGAACACCACCCAACGTGGAGGACCTCGAACGCTTCATTGACGGTTATTTTTACAACTGCGCGATGGAGGACTCTTCCGTCGAGAAACCGTCGAAAAAACCCTCTAAAAAGAGAAAGAATGACTCAGCGACGGACACGGACGACCTAACCACTACGGAGGTCTCGGTCAGTATGCTGGAGTCCATAAATAAAAAATTAGAGGTCCTCTCCCTAATCTGCGAGGACGTCAAAGGATTAAAATTAAGCATCGAATTCTTCAGCCAACAAGTAAGCGATCTCCAACGCGACAATGCCGAGATACACTCTACACTCGTGACTGTTTCAGCCGAGTTAGAATCCGTTAAAAAGGAAAATAAAATGCTAAAAGAAACTATTCTGGATGTTCAATCCCGAAGCATGCAGGATAATTTAATATTCTTAGGTATATCCGAGAATACCTCTGACAATCCAGAGGTTGAGATAAAAAAAATTATGACGACGTCGTTAAAAATTCCTCAGGAGACGGTAAATAACATCTCTTTTCACCGGGTACATCGGCTTGGAGCCCGTAGGGGCAACAGACCCCGTCCTATTATCGCCAAATTTGAGCATTTTAAACAAAAAGTATTTGTTAAAAGTAAAGGACGGGAGCTTAAAGGGACCTCATTTGGAATGAATGACCAATTCCCTAGAGAGATTAATGAGCGGCGAAAGGTACTGTTTCCTATAATGAAACAAAATAGGCAGGAGGGTAAACGGACTATGATGGTCGTTGATAAACTATACATCGATGGCCAACTATTCCGGAACCCCAACTCCACTCCCTGGCTGTTCTAATTGGCATTGATGGAACTAAATTTTGTTTGATTATTAGATGTATACATATACTGTATATAAAACCTAAAATATGAATACTCATGTTTAGGCTATATTATAAATATAATAATAATACATAATTATATCTAAAAGTAGATTTAAACAAAAAAAAAATCTCGCTTGGGTTACCAGTTACTGGTGTATTTTAATGTTGTTTAATTCCCCACTAACTTCCTTCACTTTCACATCCCTACCCGTTTTTTCACTGTTATATTTACTTACACATTTCCTCACATTTTACACAAATTATATAAATCACCTAACTACTTTGATTCTATCCTATAACATGCCAGTATTGACAAATGGCCTATGCAGATATATACACAGGACTGAGCCTATATTGTTTGTATGCATAAATTAGTTCTGGTTTCCTGGAATGTTTGTGGCGCTCGCTCACAGGCAAAAAGAATAAAAACTTTAGACCATCTCTTAAAATTAAAAGCAGATATTTGCCTCCTGCAAGAAACCCACCTACAAAAATCTGAAGAAAAATTACTTATTGATAAGAATTTTAGCCAAGCATACTCTGCCCCTTATAACAGCTGACAAAGAGGAGTCTGTATACTCCTACATAAGAATTTACTCTTTACTCTAAATAATACAATAACAGACCCAGAGGGCCGATACATTATTATTCAGGTAACTATATTTAATAAAATATATACATTTGGCAATTTATATGCCCCTAATAATGATGATCCGGCCTTTTTCCATGAATTTTTCTCTCAGCTGTTTGATTTAGCAGCGAACTCTACTATTATTATTGGAGGAGACTTTAACACAGTCTTAAATCCATTAATAGACCGTTCTAATAACACAACATGTATAAGGCGATTACAATCTACTAAAGTAATAGGGGAATATATGGATGATTTTGGCCTCGTCGACAGCTGGAGACTTAAAAACCCAAATAAGAAGGAATTTACCTTATTTTCCGCTGTGCACCGGTCTTTTTCAAGAATTGATTATTTTCTTACAAATAACTCTATTGCTGATAAAACTGTTACAAAAATACATCCTATCATTATTAACGACCATGCACCAGTCTCACTTTCCCTACAAGTTGATTATACCTTTAAACCACCACCAACATGGCGTTTTAACATCTCACTGCTAAACGATGTAGAGTTTGATAAAATTATAAGGAAAGAGTGGGCAGACTTTTTGGAAATAAATGACTCTCCAGGCCTATCGCCATCTCTTCTCTGGGAAAGCAGTAATTAGAGGTAAAATTATATCATATTCATCTTATAAAAAGAAACAGGATCAAAAATTAGAAAATGACTTTGAAGATAAAATTAAACAACTGACGGATGAGTACGCAATAAACCCAAATGACCAAATATGGACTGACTTACAAAATACAAAAATACAGTTAGACGATATGCTAACTAAAAAAAACTGAGTTTATAATACAACAATTGAGATACAACAACTTTGAATATAATAACAAATCAGGTAAATTTCTTGCAAACCAACTTCAACGCAATCGGGAAAAATCTCTTATAACGGCTATCAAAGGGACAACTGGTGAATGTACACAATCACCAGAAGAAATTAATCAAATTTTTTATAACTATTATCGCAACCTATACTCAGAAACTAACAAGCCTAACCCTGAACATATTGAGGCATTCCTCAGTAGCTTAAATATGCCTCAGCTAACTACTGAATATAAAGATATGTTAGAAGCGCCACTTACTATAAACGAGTTGTACAGTGCTCTAGATAGTATGCCTAATGGCAAGGCACCTGGCCAAGATGATTATCCGGCTATATTTTTTAAGCACTACTGGTTAATGCTTGCTCCGCTATTCTTAAGACTAGTAACAGAAATCAAAACTAATGGTTACATACGTCCACACATGAATACAGCAGCAATTAAACTTTTATTAAAGCCAGAAAAAGACCCCACCCTTCCATCAAGTTACCGTCCGATTTCACTAATTAACACTGATATTAAAATTAATACTAAGGCTTTCACATCTAGACTAGAAACAGTAATCTCGACAATTATTCATAGCGACCAAACAGGCTTTATTAAAGATCGTCACTCTACTAATAATATTAGGAGGCTCTTTAACCTTATTAGCATGTCACAGCAGCATGATAAAAAGGCAGTTATATCATTGGATGCAGAAAAAGCTTTTGACAAAGTTAACTGGTCCGTCCTCTTTGCCGTTTTAAATAAATTTGGCTTTGGGAAATCATTTATCCACTGGGTGTCAGTATTATATGATTCTCCCAAAGCTACAGTTACTACTAATGGGATTATATCTAAGAGCTTTTTTTTACAGAGAGGCACAAGACAGGGATGCCCACTGTCCCCTTTATTATTTGCAATATTTATTGAGCCACTTGCAATAGCCATACGCCAGGAAAGAAGGATTCAAGGAATTCACTCTGGGGTAACAGAACATAAAATTAATCTATATGCCGATGATATTTTACTTTATTTAGAAAACCCGGCGATTTCGTTAGGGGAAGTATGTAACTTAATAACTAAATTCTCACAGTTGTCAGATTATTCTATTAACTGGACAAAATCAACACTTCTACCTATTACAGAAAATTCATGGAACCCTGCAAGCCAGGACCCACACTACTCATTTTCTATAGGTAATTTAAAATACTTAGGCATAAAAATCTCACCTAAATTAACTGATTTAATTCATTTAAACTTTTCTCCACTTCTGGATAACATTCATAGTGACTTGGAACGCTGGAATAATCTTCCTATTTCTTAAATAGGACGAATAGCCACCGTTAAAATGAAGGTTTTACCTAAAATAAACTATTTTTTCTCAATGATTCCATTTAAACCTACGGCTAACTGGTTCCAGTTTTTGGACTCAGCCGTTACAAAATTTTACTGGAATAAAAAAAAAGCAAAGATTAGTCTATCTACTCTTCAGAAAAGTAAATCCAAAGGTGGTCTAGAGGCACCAAATTTTATGTACTACTATATAGCTAACCAGCTACACTATATCGTTCTATGGGCGCAACCCAACAGAGATACTAACTGTTGGCTGGAACTAGAACAAAAGGATTGTAATAACCTCAGACTTCTAGATTTACTCTTTATTACAACATCAATTAAGCGACATAATTGTTTTAAAAACCCAATGATTTCCGCCACCCTGACTGCTTGGTGGAAGGCATTAGAAATTACAAAAGCCCAAGTGGAGCCCTGTGGGCTTTCTCCCCTATGGCATAACCCTGACTTTCGAATTAACAACCAATCGTTTTATTTAGGTGTGTGGGAGCAGAAAGGAATTACACAGCTCCACCATCTCTTCTCAGATAATATGTTTATATCATATACATCCTTGCTCCAAAAATACAAAATAACAAACGGAATTTTTTTACATTATCTGCAAGTTAAAAATATTATAAAGAAACAAATTCTAACACTTCAGGGTACACTCCAACCGCCTGGTTTAGCTGAAGATATTACCAAGCTTTCTCCGACAACAACAAAAAAACTTTCAAAAATATATAAGTTACTTTCATATACGGATAAAATGTCTTTACCCATCTCGAAATGGGAGACAGACTTGTCTATAGCTCCGGAATCTGACTTTTGGATTCAAGTTTGTGAAAATGCATTTAAAATGACAAAACACACAAATTTACAACTTATCCAATATAAAATTATCCATAGAACATACATTACTCAATATATGATGAAGAAAATGGGACTCTCCGACTCCGACATTTGTCTCCAGTGTCTACAAAACACTACAGACACTTATGTTCATGCTTTATGGTTATGCACTCCGGTTATGTATTTCTGGACTAAAGTCTTAGAAAAACTTCCGCTATCTTGGACTATAGGATACCTTTATCTCCAAACATGTGTTTGCTAGGTGACCTAACAACAACTGACTTACCACACAAACAATTTCAATCTACACTTGTAGCCCTTACTATCGCAAAAAAAACAATTCTTGTTAACTGGAAAAATAAACAAACTCTGAATATCGACCAATGGTCTAACCTCCTCATGAATCACATTTTAATGGAAAAAATATCGGCCTCAAATAAAAAACAAATATGGTCTACGTATATAGAATATTTTAACCTAATTTTGGTTATTTAATTCTGCCTGTTAGCGAGAGCCACCACATCGTGATAACTTACATTGATGTCTCTGCATTTGACAGTTTGTAACTAATGGTTGTATTTTTATAGTCAGGAACCCAGTTGCTGCCAACAGGATCGAGCAGATTCACCTCCAATGGGCACTAAGGGCTAATGTTCGGATTCACTGCATGCCAGGGGACTAACTCTACAGGTGCTGTCCCCCCCTGGCTGGGCGTGGGCGGGTCTGCCCCTCTGTTGGCTGCTGGGTGGCGGCTGCGTCTTGGTCGTTCCCTGGGTCTCGTGGGGGTGCTGTGTTGCGGGGCTCTCCCTGGTGTTCAGGGCGGCGCCGCCCCGGCACGGTTCGTCGCTCTGGGCCCGGCGACGCGGGTCAGGGCCTGTGGGCCGCCGGGGTGCCCCGTGGTTCCCTCTCCCCTCCCCCTTGCTTCCTCTCCCCGCCCGTCCTCCGCCTCCCTGTCCCTTCTCCCTCGTCGCCCTTCCTCCTCCTCCTCCTCCTCTCCCCCTCTCTCTGCGGCCCTGCCACTGCCTCCTGCCCTTCCTGTCGTCTCCTTCCCCCTTAATGCATCACATACGCTCCTTGACATGCCTGGGAGGCGGGTGGATCGGAGCAGAGGGGGATAATATTTCTCTCTGCTCCGGTTCACCTGCCCCCAATTTTAATGCACCACACACACACACTTATGTATATACACTGGGTGGGGTCACACTCACGGTTTAGGGGTAGAGTTCGCCAGTCGGCGAGCTGGAGAACTCAGTAACAGGGTTAGTTTTTCACTTAGATCGTTGGGGTGACGACCGGGGCCTCTCCCCGCTGGGCCTGGGGTTCGGGGATGCCGCCCGTCCTCCGGTGCCCCCATCTCCCCTTCTGCCCCTGGTGTTCCGTCCCTCCGCGTGGTGGGGTGGGCGCGGGTGCCCTCTCCGCTCCGCTGCCCGGCCCCTCTTCGGCGCAGATGCCTGGGTGCGGTGTGTCCCCGGGGTCTGGGGGGTGTCTGGGGATTTGGGGGACCTGGGGGCGGGGGGGATGGGGGAGTGGGGGTTGTGGGCCGGTGGGGTGCCTGGTGGGCCTGCAGTGCCCCGTCCTGCTGCGTTGGGTTGGGGGCGCGGGCCGCGTTTGGGTGGGGGGCGCTCCTGCTCCTGGGTTTGCTCTCCGGCCGGTGGCCCCTGCGGGGCCCGGGGGTCGTCCTTTGGCGCTGCCGCGGCCTGGGGGGCCCTGAGGTGTTGCGCTTGCTCTGTCCTGGCGGGGGTCGACGGCTCCCCTCTTTGGTGGAGATTTTCATGCATGCCAGATCCACCACACCAGCATCTATCGAAACTCAGACACAATTTGTTTCTCCCTCAGGTCATTGATTCGGTGGAGGCGGGTGTCTGTGGATCTCACTCTGCTTCGTCTGTCCTTTCTACCTTTCCTCAGTTTCTCCTTCGGGCCCTTGAGGTCTCCCTGATTTGTTGGAATTTCGATGTCTCTGGGGTTGGTGAAGGACTCTGGTTAGTGGCCCGGTGGGTAGTGTCTGGTCGGTGCTGGGCTTCGCTTTTCTTTCTTTTCTTTGGTCCCTCTTCGGGTCTCCTGGCGGCCCCACGACTCTGGCTGGATTTTGAAGTGTTCGGTTTAGGTGAACGGTATGGGAATTCGTATTTTTTTTTTTTTACACACACCAAAAAAAAAAAAAAAAAAAAGGGAGAACAATGATGATGACATGTCAAATGATCAATACTGAGCTCTCCCCAGAGAAAAAAAAAAAAAAAGATTTGTTTTGTCTGTTTAAGACCAACCACGTGAAGATAACGAAATCAGGCATTTAACAATTTTGATTGCACTGTGTGGTGTGCTCTGATAACCCCCAAAACAGCACGCCACACACTTAAAGATTTCACCAGCGATCGAGAAGCTAGTCCTTCAAGAGAAAATCTGGTGTGATCAAACTTGATCTAAAAAAAAAAAAGAAAGATAAAGAAAAAAAAGCAATGCAAGAAACGCATCTCAGCATATGCATTTGGCTGCAAAATGCCTACATTTGTAGCGGTAAATTGCACAAATCGCAAGTTTAAAGGCTGTGGACAAACATTTCACCTGTAAGTATTATTGAAATGGAAATAAATTGAAAGAAAGATGTTTTTTTTTTTTTTTTTTTTTAAAGATGAAAGAAAGAGAGTGTACATACCGTCCACTTGTTATACATAAGCCGCGTTTCCACCGCAGGAACTTTGGGGTAAATTTGCAGGGCCAGCCCCATATGTGCGCGTCTCCACTGCAGGAGCCTTCCCAACCGGGCCACATTTACAGGAACGAGCGGAGGTCCTACTCGAGGATGTCAGAAGGGTGGAGTTTGGTGGAGGACCCAAATGCAGGGAGCAAAAGCAGCCAGGCAAGGATGCAGTTAAAAAGGGGATTTAATTAAGAAAAAGGCAAACAAGGTACTTGGCGAAAAAAAAATAAAAAATCAACAATATCCAAAAACACAAGTCAAAGCAACAAACCAAACAGGAACACTGCAACGCAAGGAAATGATGACGACATGGCATGGCATGGCATGGCATGGCATGGGTGTGACAGCGACAATGACTCGACAAGGACTGAATGAAAGCAGGGAACTAAATACACATAGTAACGAGACAACGAGAGACACCTGCACAAGACACACGTGGCTTGTGGAACTGATTGGGTAACACCAGGGACCGGGATGACAAGCACAGGAGGACATGATAAAACTTGACGAGACATTCACAAAGGGAGACACACTAGGAAAACATGACCAATAAAACAAGCCGAAACACAGACGATGACAGAGGATAGGTACTCCGTCAACCCAATAAACTCCCGATCGCGCTTTTGTGCTGATTGGCTAAAAATTATTTAGTATAAGAAATGATCTTACCTTCATGCGCAACGATGATGCATTCTGGGCTTAAGTCTTTTCCACCAAAACAATTCTCTTAATAATCCTTTGCCTATTTTCGTTCCACTCTACTGTTCAAATTTTTCATCTAGTTGCCGTCTCCTCTCACTCAAACCATCTATCCACACCCAAAAAACAGCAACCGCCACACATTTTTCTCTTTCCTCGTTGTTGTTCTGATTTTTGCGGCGCTGTGCTTGGGTGACGTCACAAAAATCGGCGCAAGGCGAATACGTGTCGATCGAAACTCGTGACTTGCGAGTCAGCCTTTTCAAATGGTTCATCTAAACGCACTCCTCTCACCCAAACCATCCATCCACGCCAAGTACATAAAATAAAAAGCAGAGAAAAACAGCAACCACCTAAAGTTTTTTTCTTACCTCGTTGTGATTTTCGTCACGCTGCTTGGGTGACGTCACGGGAGAAACCGTCGCACGGCGTTTACGTGTCAATCGAAACTCGCGATGTCACGAAAAGGGGTCGTACTCCGCAGTGGAGACACCGCCACAAGCGGGCCGGCTGGGAGGACCATTCCTGTGAAAGTCCCTACCCCACTCCCCATACCGGAACGTCCTGCGATGGAAACGCGGCTATTGTGCCTAAGCCCTGGTTTAAGAGCCTACAAGCCGTTTGAAACTATAATATTTATTTTTACTTATTTGTGTGTTGAAGACACAAGACAGAATCATAACAGAATTGAAGATGTCTCACACAACCACACACATTGCTTTGTGCATGTGTGTAATGCTGTTGTAAACACACCTTTCGAGAGACAGCGAAAACACACTCATAAACATATGCGCTTTGTTTGGTCACACGGAAGCATAAACAAGATGGGTGATTGTGGCCTGGCTTGTCTTGTTCGGCGCAGTGTGAATAAGAGGCTTGCAGAGGAGGCTTATCTGTTTGGCAATACATGTACATATACAAACACACTCACACACAGACACACACACACGTCAACACACTTTGAATGCTTATCTGACCTGAGGTAGATAACGTTGCAAGGCGCAAAGGCAGGAGCAAATCTTACCATGAATGGAACATCTATCTCGCTTTGGGGACTCATCACAGATGTACGGTTCCCTAGGTTACAGAGCAGATGCTATGACTTGAAGCATACAAAGCATTTGGTAGAAACAGCACGGTGTGTCTGGCGGCATGCACCAGCAACAAAAGACATATGGCAGAGCTAACTGGTAAAGGGAACATTTTTGGGGCGGTTGGGGGGCACGGCTAACACACCTACAGGAGAGTTTGTCTAACAAACCAGTAAATAACAACTCAGAATTCAACATCAAGGATTATATAAATACAGTTCTAAAGTGACAGAAATCCAAATGCAGAATCTGAATCTAAAGCATCCCTAGCCTGCGACTGAAAAGGTCAGCAGCAACTCATTCCAAAGGGCGGTTTTGAAACAAAAATATGACTATCTTAGTACAAGGAGGAATGATAGTGTAGTGGTTCATTGTTAATACACAAGTTAGAGAATCTTCAAAACTCACATACATGTTCACAAGATTTGAATTTGTGCCCACTGTGACTTGTGGCTGTGAGTGTATGAGAATGATTGTCAACTCGTCATGTATGCCTTCTGTCTCTGTTTGTTTTTTCATCATATGCAGTGGGTTTCTAAAAAAAAAAAAGAAAAAACATTTCGAATTGGACGTGTGAATAAGGCCAGACAGAGCTGACTTTTTTTTTTCAAAGATCATTATAGTAATGACCACACAAAAAAAATTATTACAAATGTGTTGTTGTTTTTTTAAACTTCAAACAATCCCTTTAAATTGAAGCGTCCAAACTACAATGGTTGTGAATATGAGTGTGATTTATTTGAGTTTTTTTCCCTCATTTGTGCCAATCGATTGACTGGTGACCACTACAGGGTGTACTCTGCCTCTCACCTTAGCTGGAATCGGCTACAGTTCCTTGAGTCCCTGATGACGTCAAGCGGTATGGGACAAAGGAGTGACCTTGTTTCTATTTTTAATGATTTTGATTTGTTTCCTCTTGCATGAGCTGTTAAAAGGTTGCAGCTAAACAACTCATGACGAGTGTCTTATATTATATACAGCATAATATCTCCATTGATCTTTTGAACTGTCCTTCAATAGATGTACAGTACGTCCGCTTATCATGACACAACCCCGAGTCATTTATGACAACAAAGATGCTTTGCTTCATTGAAAAAGAATAATTTCAGGGAATTAGGATCGCTATCCATTGTTACAAGCTAAGATTAACATAATTAAGTATGCGTTTGTCACAGGAAACACTGAAAGTGCGCTTTACTTTTTCTTTGACTTTTTACTGCTAACAGCAGATTACATATGACTTATTATTTACATTCGGATGACAGTTATGCATGTTAAAACGGCTATTAACTGCAAATAGCGTTGATGTTATTTTATTTATTTATTTATAGTTAGTTAGTTTTATCAACATTTAGCAAGTCATTAGTCTGAATGTCCTCATCCACAACAGTCATGCATGCATTTTTTCTTATCACAGCTGGACTATTCTATGATGATGATAATGAAGACATTTAATCAGTTATTGAGTCAAAAATAAGTTTTTGTTTACCTGTAAAATAAATATGAGTTGTATTATGTTTAAAGTATATGTATTAAGAAGGAAC
The DNA here is from genome assembly GCF_051991255.1 of Vanacampus margaritifer. Taxonomy (NCBI): domain Eukaryota; kingdom Metazoa; phylum Chordata; class Actinopteri; order Syngnathiformes; family Syngnathidae; genus Vanacampus; species Vanacampus margaritifer. The sequence goes on along the minus strand of NC_135432.1, from coordinate 49,548,204 downwards.
TCTGAGTGAAGTTGGCCTATTTGTGAAAGACCCAAAAGGTATTATTATAGTATTTTATATTTTCATTAATAGTTGATTCCATGTAAGTGTAATTACATGCAGTGTCAAATATTTATATAATGTGATTATATTAATTTCTAATTATTTGCTTTCAATTCTGACTAATCTTACTACTTAAAAAAGTGGATCGTGTCATTATTGTTATATAATATATAAAACACATGCACATTTCAAATGTGGAGTGAAGCCCTACTTGCAAAGGTGGTGAGGAGAATATCAGCACCATGGACAGCGTTTATCACTATGGTTCAGCATTAGCCCAATTCTTGTAGTATCTTAAAACTGTGTTTAAACACACCAAATATTTTTTTAAGCTCTTTATTGCCCAATTATTTTTTTAAAGTAGTAACAGCAGTATTAGTACGTCTATTTTTTTTGGAGATGCAGACATCTGGGGCTATATTTGTGCTCAGCACCAGTCTGCCATGTCGCGTGGTCTTAACGTGCAAAGGGACAAGCTACACCAAGTTATGGTATTTTCGCAGATATAGGCAGCATGGCACAGTCAGAAATAGTCAGTTTCCACCGCTGTGGGCATGAACACAGCCGACTTGCTTCACAGTCAATGGAAGCAGCTCCTCTCATTACATTTAAAACTCCTTGACATGGCGGAATGCAGACACTGATTTGCTGGAGTCCATGCAGGAGGTCGACGCGAGCACAGTTCGTTAATAAGAATGTGCAAGGAGACGTCCATGGGCGGATGACGTCAAATTGTGGTCAGAGTTGTCTGCCAAATTCCCAAACACACTAAACAAGGCTTGCAATGACACGCAAATCAAGATGCACCAGATTTTACGTTTGGGTGCACCAAATAAAAGTAGATAGTATAAAACGGAATAAGGACAGCATAAAATATTTACATATACTTGGCTGACTGGTTTGTGTGTCTACAGATTGTAGCCTACCACGGAGGCGAAATGTATGAAGGAAATGCACATCAGAGCAACAAACTGAAGTCATCATGTCAAGTCATCTACAGTTAAACTGAAGAGATTTAAAGAAATAAAACTGGACGCAATGCTGATCTGCAACAATAGAAAGACAAAAATGTCAGTTCCCGTAGCAATTTAAAGTTGCTCCTTCTTCTAGTTGAGTCATTTTGTGTGTATGAAGCATCTACAAATAAGTTACGAGGTTCATTAGCGCCACAGTTCTGACAGCTTTGCTGTGTTCGGCATTGTTCTGGAAGGCACTATTTCACATCATATTAAAGTTTACACACACATTCGTAGACAGAAAGGTGTACTTTTTCTTTTAACTTTGAAAAATTTAACAAAGAACCAGCATACTCTCTGCTTATTCTGCCACAGGGAGAGCTTATTTCAATTCCTCTAGATAGGATAGTAACAGAATAAAACTAAAGGTTTTTATTGACTTATTTAGATGAATATAAGTTATACATATTTTAATAGATGCTGTACACTGGACATGATATTAGCAGCATTCAAGTTGTGTTTTTCAAAACTATCCATAGAGGTAGACAAACAACAATTAATACAATTTGTGCCCTAAATTGTGAGTTTTAATCAAATTTTAGGGCAATTTGGCCTTCTCCAAAGTCAGTGTTGCGCATATGTATTCAGTTTGGATTTGATGGCTGAGGTAGTAAGTAACAACCAATCATGACTTTTTCTGGCTTTGGTTATGTGACGTTCGCAAGCTGAGCCATGCGTATGTAACTCATATTCCACAAACACAATATTAACTCATTTGCTCCTCAAAACCTAAAAAAACGTATTTAAACGTTTATGGTTTTTTTATGCTAGAACATACAGAAGGCTTTGATGCAGCCTCTGACCTGAAGAGGCTGCTTAAAGCAATGCTAGTTATTACAAAAAACGACCAGCAGGTGGCAGCAGAGTATAAGAGAGCAACCAGGGCTAAGTATGTTGCAACAAACTATTTTCCCCAGTGTTTTCAACAGGTTTGTAAATAATGTTTAAACTTAGCTATATTTGAATGGTAATTGCTGCAAAACGGAAACAGATAGAAATGTACTTTTTTTCCTGATGAAAGAAGAGACTCTAATCTTTCTTTTGGTAGATTCCATGTTTTTATAACAATAAAACAGACTATTTTGTGGACCTTGCAAAAGCAGTCAAGATGCAGCAAAACAACCGTGAGCGAAGGGGTTGCTTCAGTGAAAATGGCTGGGAACGAATTTGTTAAATCAGAATGTGTTTAGATTAGTGGGGGCGCAAAGAACATGTAAGAACATTTTTGACTTGACTTCCCTTTAAAAAGTAACAATACAAATCAACTACCATGTGGGCCCTTAGTTTGTGTGAATATACAGTATCACTGCAGTGACATTGTTTGAATCATGCATTAAAATCATGCATTCATTCCCCATCTGCACCTCTCCCCACATTGATGATCGGTAGAAGTCCATCCACAACAATACTCCCCACTCCGGTGACACGTTTGCATCGAGCGTCAAGTTGATGCGAAAGACGCAGTCAACATACCTTCGCACATTCTTGCTACACAGTACATACAAAGAATGATGAAGGAACAAAGGCGTAGATGCCATTTTGGTTCACTGCAGGTGCACAATTGAAGTTTGGTTTTCATTTCATGAATACGAGGATTCAAATAGGCAGTGACCGTTTCATTTGAAAGTATGCTTCAACCAGCAGCTTTCTTCAGAGTTCAATATATTTTTGTTACAAAAAGATTTTTTCTATTTATTTTTTTGTTCTCTGGAGCAGGTCATTGACTTCATGAATGTATGAATGCATGTTTTTCCATACATGCAGATAAAAGAAAACCCATATATGCAGCTCACTTTAGATGTCAAGTCATTTAGTGTTTTTTTTTTCTGTGAGACTCTGACACTTGGAAAATTTAAGTTTGCCGACCTCTGAAATAGATGAATATAATTTATTATTAATGATATGATATAACAACTGCAATTCCTAAACTGTAAATGTCAGCCGTATATTTTGTTGCCTTGTTGTGCTGTTTGAATTCAAAAGAATAAAAACTCCAAAATACTTATGGACATAACTGTAACATGTTGAGTCAAATGGTATCATCAAAAGCTAAAAGAATGAACAAAATAACATATACAGATTAAATAAATTACTAGTTTTGAGGCTACAAGCTAGTTGTTCCGACATTGGTGGTCCACGGTGACCAGATTTGAAAAATTAAAAACCAGGATGCTACAATTTTGCTGTAAATGAATTATACAATAAAGTCTCACCAAATTAAATTGCTAGATAGTAAATCTTTGTTAGCATGGGGTGATAAAATGTTTGACATCCACTCATTCTTTGTAGAAATGTATAGTAAAGTAAAAAAACAAAAACAAACAAACAATCAATGCACTCACCATTAGCCAAACTTAACCACAGAAGCAGGAAGTAGTTCTAGTTGACAAAAACACACTTGCTAGCAACGAGATGTGGAAGAGAATGTAAAAGTAGATGGAAAATTAATTGGTTTATCATATGAATCGCTATGACAACTTTGTGATTGACATACACATGGTAAAAAAAAACAAAAAAACAGGATGAGACCTGTGTACCAACAGGGTTGGTGAAATCCGCCGCGACTCGGGACACAAGGCTCAAACACGGCATTGTCTCTGTAAAAGTGGGACGTCTGGTCACCCTCTCCCTACCAGCATTTTGAATTTACACTGTTGTGATGCTATTGCAGAAACATTTGACTTCTTTGAATCTGTTTTAGATTTTGAGCCATCGGGTATTCTAGTAAAGGAGAATGTAGTAGGCTAAAGCAAAAATAGCCACTGGGTGCAGAAATTATGCTCTGAACATTTAAACTGGGGGGAAAAGACCTTTGTATTTAGATAGCAAATCCTACCTAGTGTAGAATATCACTTTTTTTTTAAATGAAGGCAGGTGTTAAAGAATATAACGATATTTTATGGCCGCACTGCAGAGAAGAAGTAAGTTCATAAATCATGTAACTTCTGTTGGATTAAAAAAAAATCAACAGTTAGCAGATGAGTGTTATTGTATTTCTTAGAACGTGCCAGACTACATTAAAAAGCCATTTAGATGACGGTTAATTTCTTGGCTCTGACAACAGAATAAGCCTCAGTAATTTATTTGCCTTGACAGCTGAATAGGTCTTGGTAGGGTGGTTTATGTCCAGTCTGTCCAACTGTTCTCAGAGCAAATTAATAACGTCACCAGCAGAGGTTGTGATCAACTGTGCGGTTAACTGTAGCATAATCAGTCACCACAAGAGCTATGTATTGTTCAAAGGTGTATTCTGCTTACACTACATCTGGCCATGATGAGAATACAATCAAACTTTCCCAACATGCCTTGGGCTTTATGCAGAGTACTTTTACGGTGAGCAGCTTACACTTAAACTGAACATCTATTCAATTCCTGTTACTGTGAATGAATTAAGTCTATTGCCTCAGTCAAGTATCTGCTGAGTCACCGATGGGCAACAACACTATCAAGCTCATAGAGATTGACTGTAAAGTAGTTTATTGCCAGGAATTTATGCTCTAAAGCTAGACAGTCAACATTGCAATTATTACTCCCATAAAGTCCCTCAAAGTCTTAATAAAGTGAAATTTCAAGATTGATTTAATCATGCAAAGGAGGCAGAGCTTGGGGGGGAGTGCGGAAGAAAAATCGGATTTGGCTCTAAAATGTTAGTAGTTGTCGATTGCCCATGTTTATGAGCTCTCGGCTAACAAAACGAATAGCGATTTCAATAGGGTGCTAAACCGTCAGCCACCTGTCTCAATGACTTGAACGGCTGTTAAGACCAAATCAATAAACACGGGCGCTGCAACAGCAGCCTGAAGGTCAGATTTTGCTGGGTTGTTGTCATGACCAATTGTTCTGTCATGCAGGAGTACACTTGTCACATATTGCAGGATTTCCCAGTGCACTCTACGTATAGTAACAGCAAATGATCAAATTAAATGGATTCCCAATGTATGCAAACAAGCCTGTACAACCAGTTTGGTACTGCTATTTTTTCCCCCAATCATCACAAAAACAAACATTCTCCGTGTCTCTCCCGTGAACATGCTTGTCATCAAAGTCATCCATGACAAGCCTCAATGTGGCAAAGGGTGTATTTTTGGTCTTCCTCTTTCCCCTTCATGTTCTGTGCATGGAACCTGAAACTGTTGCACGTTTCATCTTATCAGCGCACTGCAGGAAGCGCATATCTCCAAATCTGTCTTTTATGTCGCACTCTTTACAACATAACCATGGGATGTCAGTTGTGTAAACACACTTCATCAACAACCAGTTTCCACCAAATCCACCAGCAAATATGCTGATGTAGGAAATGGAGAGGTGCTAGAATAAACTTTCATATTTTATTGAACATGATAGGACCTATGTTATTCATAACCAAAGCATATTTCCCGCATACAGAAATATGAAGGTTTGAGAGACACAAGATTTAAATGACAAAACAGATAGAGAATGTAGTACCAAAATGTCTTGCTCTGCTTAAAGTATTATAATGCTTTCAAAAGTCTTATTTCCCGTGACATTCTGATTGACAAATAAGAAAGGATAGGGAGATAGAGCTCCCTCCAAAAAAGAATCTTTTGTCAAATTAAATATAAATAAGTGAGAGAAAAAAAAATAATAAAACATAATAAAACAGCCACTTAGAATAAGATACCAGTTCTGCAATCAATGTGTATGTTCCATTGTATAATTGAAGTACAGGGAGTCCTCGAGTTACGCCCGAGTTACATTCCTACACTAGTGATGTAATCCGAATTTCGACGGATTGCACCGTTAAAGTCGATATTTACATCAAAATACTTTGCAAAGTAATTTAAAAAAGCATATTTGCGCGACCCGGAAGAGCCAGAACCAATATTTTGTGTTTCCACACGGATATTCATTGCTGACTGATGGCAGAGCCGGAGATAATTCAACCTTAAACACGGAAAAGTGACGCGCCTGATGGCGAGCCGACCTGCTCCATGGATGTTCGTTGCTGTAGGTAACAACAACACAACTTTAAATAACTTTAAAATGGCGTGATTACTGTGGGAAATTAACAAAAAAGAAAGTGCTACGGACGAGGTACGGACGCCGTAAAGTTGAAACGACGTAGGTTGCGTACGACGTAACTCGATGACTCCCTGTACTGATATGTGTTCAGCATTGTTTCATAAACCACTATGCACCTGAATTTATTGAATTTATTTACTGAATTACCTTGTGGTTCTGAAGTTTGACGCAGGCCTTTCCCATGTGGAGTTTGTATACTTTCTCTTACTTTTCTTTTTATCACTATACTTTTATCACTATAACTTTAATAAGCAAATTGCATGTCTCGGCTGCAGGGTGCATTATTGGTAGGCCGGTTCGTAGCCGACTACCTAACTTTCATTGAAAACTAGAGTGATCCAATGGAGGGAGCTTTGAATTGGAACATTTCAACCGCTAGAAAGTTGATGTTTTTTATGTCATCTATTTTAAACATGCATAGCGTGTCGTTTACTGACTGCCCTCTCCTGGGACACTAAAGTTAAGTTTAGTTATATACTTAAAGGCCACTGTCCAACGTTTTGACTCAGAAATAAACACTTCTTAAATACAGGATGTTTAAACATAAACTCCTTCTCAAACTCTGGGCTTCTGTTAATATGTGGTGATGATTTTTGTCCTCAACCCCCTGTTTTGTTCTTGAAAACTGTTGTTAGCTCCACACTTGTCCTGATTATTTCACCAGTGTTACAAGGCGAATTAAGTTTTGAACTATTATCCCTGTCAGTGATCGCCGGTGCACAATCTCGGATCAGTAATGACCATTTGCAAGACGTTATATATATATATAGATTATAATATATCGTATATTATAATATAGTAATCACTTATAATAATTAATGAATACATTTAGAATCCAATACATGTGTACAATAAATATATTTCCAAGTGATCTGTCTAGACTTACTTTCTATAGTAACCAATTTCATTGGTTGTTTGGCTAACCAATAATCTTTACCTACTAGATTGGTACTTTTTGTTTTTTAACCAATCTATTTTTAGAGTGTAGCCAAACTTTTAAAATTTGATTTTCGTTTTCAACGTTCCATCAAATGTCTTATTTTGAAGACGCACAGGAAGTGAATTTTACTGAATGCCGTAGATTGACGGCTGTTACCCAATGCGCTGACTGGATTAACTGCTCGAGAAGCGATCACCGCGGAGCGAGGAACAGACGAGTACTGTTATTAAATTGTCTGTGGCTGGGGAAACCTTAACCCGAACTTTATTTTAACCTTTATTAGCACGAAACATTTTTTTCTCCACGTTATTTTATTTTAATTGTCCCCCCCACTACCGGTATATAGTGGAGACACACACATGCAGTATTGAATTGAGCAGTATTGAGATCCCAGCGAGGATGAGCGAGAAAAGGAGAGAGCGGTTTGCGACTGGAAAGAGAATTAAAATGTGTTGTTGAAAAGGTTGCACATTTTAGATCCTTCGGCTCACCATAGGACGTATCTTTTTATTATCTTAGCTACACAACTGAGCTGCTTTTGGAATGCGTTTTGTTTGGGATATCGGAGGAGAGTAGAGGAATTCTTGGCGGGTCACCTGCGCGAGGATTGCGACCGGTGGGGGGGTGGGGCAGAAAACAGGCACTGGTGGGACGGAGTGGAAGAGGCGAGGCGAAAGGGAGGAGAGGGGCGACGGCTCAAGCGGCTCCGTGTCAACTTCTCACGGATGGGATTCTCACGGATTCTTTGTTAACCTTGCGGATGGAGGGATGAAACACGGAGAACAAAACGGGGAGAGAGCGCAAAAGAGACGAAGGCGAGAAGAAGGACGCCGTCGACCGCTGCGTGAATACAGAATGGACGCACCCCTCTGGAAGACTCAAGTCTAAACCGACACGGGATTTACGTTCACCTCAAGGGATATTCACTCATTTCCACCTGCACATACATTAATGGCCCTTATTGTTTCATTTGGAACCTACATTGTGGAGTTACGACTGTGACTGAATTGTGACGATGGGATTTGAAGAGATCACCGAGCACTGACGCTTGGACATCGAAGGAAGCCAATAAAGGCTGCATACACGAAAGGAGGTAAAGTTTGCTTTTTTATATCTTATTTCACTATGCACTTCCATGCGTCTGTACAAGGATGCCATCACCCTCATCATGTATTCATTGAGTGATGGAATGGTTGTGGCTCTTGGGGTTGAAGTAGACTTCCTTCTGCTATGTTGAATGTGCACCATGGAACGAGGTACGACACCGGGGTCGGGTGGTTACTGACTGTGGAAGATGAGTACATTCCAAGGTCACAGTATAGCTCCAGTGCAAGTTATACAGGTGCAGAGTGCGTGTGCGCGCAGTAACGTGATTGTGAGTGCGTAATCCTTGGCCGGATGTCAGTGCGCTCAGGCTAAATTCCACTAGCTGCCTGCGGTGAGCAAACTACGCGCGCGTGCAAGAGTCGTGTACGTGTGTGACTCAAATGCACTACCGTGTGCACGGATGATACTTAGAGCCAAGGTCTGCTCAGACAATCCCTCAGAAAATAAGACAAAACCCGCACCTTATGTCGTGCGTCACATTTTTGCACCTGCCTCCAACCAGAGAGGGGGGGGGCAAAGACTGCTTGTGTGTCGGAGTACATGTTGTGGAACAGAAAAGGTTCGCGGTATAGTGGAGCAAAAATGGGAACCCGTATGAACAGCACCGACAGCAAAATACAGTATGTTCATAAAAAATTCAAGTGTTTCAAGTGAACATTCATTTTCGGCGTTTTGCGCGTGTATATGTGAAGTGCACTTCTCACTTGTGTTAAAAAATCTCACTCACACACACACGCACGCACACACGCACGCACGCACGCACGCACGCACGCACGCACGCACGCACACACACACACACACACACACACACACACACACACACACACACACACACACACACACACATATTCCCAACAAAGATAACTCAAGTGAATGTAAAAAGCTATTTTAAATGGTGATTTTATTTATTAAGCGAGTGCCTATGCAAAGCTACCTAACCCGTATAAAAAAGGTTCTTGCCCCATCACCCTATAACATTTTCTTTTTTCTTTCTTTCTTTATTTTCTTTTATTTATTTATTTTTAAATTCTGGAGAGCTCAATATTGTTCATTCGGTAATTTTACCGATTTGACATGTCATCATCATTGCTCTCTCTCTTTTTTTTAATATATATATATTTTTTTAATTAATTTTTATTTTGTATATGGGTGAGAATGTGTATTTGTGAGTGTGTATTCATTAGTTCACCTAAAACCTATTAAAAAATCCCATACCATTCACCTAAACCGAACACTTCAGAACCCAGCCAGAGGCGTGAGGCCGTCAGGAGACCCGAGAAAGGACCAGAGAAAAGAAAGGAAAGTGAAATCCAGCACCGACCAGACACCACCCACCGGGCCACCAACCAGAGTCCTTCACCAACCCCAGGAACATCCAAATCCCAACAAATCAGGGAGACCTCAAGAGACCAAAGGAGAGACTGAGGAAAGGAAGGAAGGACAGACGAAGCAGAGTGAGATCCACAGACACCAGCCTCCACCGATTCAACGACCAGAAGAAGAAGCAGATTGTGTCTGAGTTTCGATAGATACTGGTGTGGTGGATCTGGCATGCATGAAAACCTCCACCAAAGAGGGGAGCCGTTGACCCCTGCCAGGCCACGGCAGCGCCAAGGGACAACCCCCGGGCCCCGCTACCCATAACATTTTCTAGTAAAGACCAGAATTCATGGTGCTATCAAGTCTCAGCAAGTCGTCCAGGTCTTGAAGTAACAAAGCAGCCATAGGCAGAGACCATCGCACTACCATCACCATGTTGACTGTTGGTTTGATGTTCTTTCTGTGAAATGCTGTATTACATTTACGCAAGATGTACGAGACATACACCTTACAAAAAAGTAAGACACGCCTTTATGTCCTTTTTGGTTAGCAGTGGATTTTACAACTCTCCATGCATGTAATTTTTGCCCAATCTCGACCTTGTTGTGAGGTTCAGTTCTTTTGGTGTTGTCCTGGTTTCCTTTTTGACCTTCTGGTTTAGTGGTTGCTGTGCTGTAGGATAATTCCTGTAGGCCTTCGATTCGCCACTGTTTTGTGCTTTCTCAATTTGTGGTAAATGGCTCGAACCGTGATTTGCTGGAGTCCTAAACTATAGGAATGACTTTGTCACCCTTTCCACGCTGATAGATGTCAATTACTTTGTTTGCCATCTGTTTTTGAGTTTCTTTGGATTGTGTCATTGTGTCACAGCTTTTTGAGGTGTTTTTTGCTTGATTTTGGCAGACAGGTTCTATTTAAGTGACTTTAGGGAATAGGTCTGGAGGTAATCGGGCTCGGGTGTGGTCAGTGAACATGAATTCCTAAGAAATGTGGTTAGCGACGGTTAATTCATGATTTAACATAAGTGTGGTAAGTACTTTGCAGAGGTACTGTAAATTAGAATATTAGAATATTAAAATGATCTTTTGAAAAATCATCCCTCTCCCACCGAATCGTATGCCTCTTTTTCTTTAAACCACGTAATTCTTGTAAACATCAACATACATTTTTTAAAATGTGAAAACACAACAAATTAACTAGCAAATTAAAAATAAGGGCATTACCTTAACACACAATACACTTGCATATTTAAACACTGTGATCTTAGATTTAAAAAAAAAAAAATAATAATTATCATCTGAATATATCCACTTTTTAAATTGTTATTTGTTATTGTTACTTTGCTGTTACTCGTGAGTCCAGGCAAATTGATAAAGGTAATACATATATGAACACAAACCACTCATAATGGTGCTGATGTGCCATGGATAAGAACAGATTATGTAAATGATCTCTGCACGAGAACGAGAGAGTGGCTGAGCACGTGAAGAAATGGTGATCTTTACTCTATTTCTGATTGCTTTAAGTGTCCAATTTACACGTGCAAAGAGTAGTTTGCGTTTCCATTAGCTTCACGATAAATGGACTTGGACTGCAGTTTTTACTAAACAATAAAACAGGAATAAAGAGGTTTATTGTAAATGTTTGCCCATTTTCATCTACGTTTGTGTAATTAGCTGTACCACTGTTTGGCTGCCGCTCCAATCAGTATGCTTATCCGTCTATCTAGTTGATAAACACTTGTGAAGTATAGCCGTGGTTGTTAGCAGAAGCTACAGAGAATATTTTTTAAAGCTCTAACATGATTTTGCTGTGTATTTATGGTTTGAACTATGAATATAATGATGGTCAATCACTCAGGATCTGTTCTCTGTATGCAGCAGACCTTATTCCTTTATTGTACACCATATCTCTCATATTTCTCTAGCATGCCCACGCCCTACCTCAGGAAAGGCAAACATGTGTTGACTGCTATCAGGTCTATAGTACAAGGAAGTAGAGGCTGTTAAGACACTTCTTTATTGGGGCAGGGGGATTTTTATTACAGCGCCTTCCTTCTTGCCCTCTGTTTATCTCAGCTTTCAGCAGCAGCTTTCCTTCACTCTCTCTTTAACTATCTGACAGAGGCTCGCAGGATCCTGCAGAGTGGATGGTGGAGCTCTAATTCAATTTATTCGACTGCTGAGAGACAGAGAGCTGAATAAACTCAACCAGAGAGAAGAGAGGGTATCGATGTGAGCAAGAAAATTGGTGACCATGAAAGTTAGCTCAAATTTACAAGCGAACTTGACTATCATTTTGACTTCTGAATTGATTTTAAGGATGCAAATTCATATGAGGTATTCAATTGTAAACTAGACAAATATACTCCACACACATGCTATATCTGAACATGGGTGTTGAATATGGCAACATCAATATTTTGATGATATTTCACATGAGTAGTTTCAAACGTCGAGACACACATTGTTACAATTAACTTTTTGTTTTAATACACAATAAACAGTCTAGAGTATATGCACGTCATTGCCTAACTAGTACTTTCCCTTGAGCTAATGATCTGTTGTTTAATCACAGTGCCCGTAAATAGATTGCCTGTCTTCATCCAGGCAGGATTAATCTAGATGTGCTTAGTGGCTGTTGTTAAATTCACTTAAATTCACCTAACAATAGCGCTTTCTTGGCAAATGTTGGCACGAATGTAGCATCTAAAATGACCAATACTTACATACCGTAAATATACCTGTTGTTTATAAAGAATTTCTTTCACAAATCCACCAAGAGTTAAAAACGATTTAAAAAAAGCCAGGCCACATCTCTAATGGGTCAATTAGATTAACAGTGAAGAGCGTGTCCAGTAAGGTGGATAGGAGGTGTTACAGGTAAATAGGTAGTGCAGCCATAACAACACAACAGCAACATGCAAGAAATATAAACAACAGTAGCTTTAAATCTCCTGCATTTGTTTACTCACTACATTTTAGAATGGCACATTTCTTTTTCTTCCTATTGCATTGCAAATAAACAATGTAATAACTCCACTCTGCACTAACTTCATACATTCTAATTCGTATCAATCCTGAGTTATGCTCTCAAAGTATATAAACTATTTCATACTTTGTGATATATTACAGGCAGCTCTATTCGACTTTCATGAAGCAGATTTTTTAAAAAAAAATTATGAACGCTAACGCATATGCTATCAATACAGAACATGCATCCTCAATTTTGGGGTTTTTTGGGCTATCCATAAACATGGAACGCGCCAACACTCTTACTAGTTTTAACATCACCTACTCCTACCTATTTTTCATATCTGTGGTAATGACAGTAAAGCCATGTGGTTCCCAGAATGCATTTCATAATGCTATGCATTGAATTATTGAAGTTATAAGGACGTTAATGGTTGTCATATGTGTGTTGTGTTACCCGTGGTTTGTTGAACGTGTGTCTTATTTAACTGTCACTTTTATTGTTGATTTATGTTTCACTTGTCTACCACAACCTTGCTTGTAGAAGCCAAAAATAATTATTATTAGTCATTGATTTATTGATTGACAGACCTATTGAATGATTAACTGATACATATGCATAATGAAGGAATCAATGTTTTGGTATTTTACTCCAGCTCAAATTGGTTTGAACCCCTAAATTGGTTGGTTAGATTTAGAATAGAATAGTAGTAGTAGTACAGTTTAATTGTCATTTGTACAGGTTAAACATCAGGTTAAAAACAAGTATATTGGAATTCTTGGGCATGCCCCTGAGTAAGGTAACATAAATAAATTAGACAGTGCAATTTCTACAGAAATTGTGTGGGAATGCTAAAAAGCTGAATGCTAAAATTTAAATGCATGTGCTTAAATAATTTCAGTGAAATTATAATTAATTTCCTGATATGATAGTCAGTTGGTATTGAACCATCAAATGTATAGTGTGGTCCAAGCGGGGTTTGAACCGAGGTTCTCCGTGGTGGTAGGTAACTGCTCTGAGCACTGAGCTGACTTGACTTGTTCAAATTCATGGCTAATGGCATATTTATTTTTGAAAAGTGTCATCTGATGCTGAAAGCTAACATGCATTTAATCATTTCAGTGAAATTATAATCCATTTCCTAATCTGATAATCAGTTAGTATACATGTATATCACTCAGCATAATGGCCATGGATACTGTATATTTGCAATGTATAGTTAGGGGTGTGATTCAAACCTGCAACCTCCTGGTTACTGGACAATGCACTTAACCAACTGCGCTACTGAGCAGTATGAGCAACAGGTGGTAATGATGATAAATTGTTATGTATGGAAATGGGCGTGAAAAGTGGAACATAGAAAAATACCAATGTCTGTCCCATTGAAAATAAAGTTTGTATTAAACATTAAATTGTGCCAATACAGTAAAAAATGTGAAATCAAACAATATTTATTAGGCAAGTTGAAACTTGAACGGTGTAAATTGGAAGTATAATGTGAAAGTTGTTACATGGCAAAAAAAGTGTGGAGAATAAAAATCACAATGACATATGTTCAGCATTCCCACAACTAGTAAAAGGAAAAAAGTGCACATTAACAAGCATGAAAATCACTCACCGTTTTGAAACCCAAATTGGTGACCGACAAGAATCGTGCTGATCCCATGAGAAAGGTGCAAGACAAAGTACTACATTATCAAATGGCTCAGTGTATGTGCAGGTGTAAATCTTTTGATTTTAGTGTTTATACCATTATAAAGAACTGTAAGTGTCTGTGCAAGAGAAAGCTTTTCTTTCACCAATGTCTTTCGCCACTAACCTGACAGCGGCTGGGAAAAAACTGTTATGGAGGCGGGCCCCGTGAGCACTGATGCTCTCGGGCCTGTGGTTTCTCAGGTTGTAGCCTGAGTCCACCCACTTGAACAGAGCATGGTCTGGGTGCTGGAGGTACCTGAGGATGCTCCATACCTTTCCCCTGCTGCGCTGTTTGTCGATAGAGGGGAGGTCAGAGCCGATGATCTCGACGACCCGCTGTAGCTTCTTCCTCTCAGCTAGTGTGGTGTTCCCGTACCACACTGTTATGCTGCTGGCCTCTGTAGGCCCGGGTGAGGTGCTGATGTTAAAGCCCGGCCTTCTTCAACAGCCTGATCAAGTAGTTAAAATACTGTATTTTTTTGTGACTACAGTCCTGGAACTTTTCAAAACTCAATGAAATGTTTTCCATATTTTCCATCCAACAACTTCCTGCATACATTTCTGGCCTTTTTGATTAAGTGTAATTATAAGATTAAGTATTCAAACTGCATTTTGAGCTGACAATATTCACAAGATTCTAAATTCAAGATGGCTGTATTTAAGCTTTTAAAACTCAAGCACTTTTCTTGATGCTATAAAAATAATGTGATTCGTGCTTGAGGCTCCAAACTGAGCTCTAGGTCTGAAGTGAGGATAGAATAGCTGCACTCTAGTGCTAATTCCATAATTTCCCTCGACTGCAGAAATGAGGGGACACCGATTCCGGTTGTGGTTTTCTCTGTGGATCCACTTGCAAACACATAGCTACACTTAGAATGTGGCAGCGATCACACTATTCAGCAGCGGCTTCAAGTAAGCATTACTCTGGTTAAGCCTAGTACACACATAAGGATATTTCAAATCTTAAAAGATTTTTTATCTTTGTCAGACCCCACACATAAAGATTGAAAAATCGGGCATTTAACAGTTTTGGTCGTATTGTGTGTGGGGTGCCCTGGTAATCTCATCACACCTCCCAAGTGTTTGTGTGTGTGTACCAGGATTAAATAGTTGGATGATTAAATTTAACTAATTTGCTCCCAAAAGCGTATAGATATGTTTTATTTTAAAAGTTTTAAGTGTCTCAAAGACATATATATATATACGTTTTTTATGTAAAAAAAAAAAAAAAAGAAGAAAAAAAGTATGCTACAACATACACAAGGCTTTGATGCAGCCTCTGAACTGCAAAGAACGGTTGAAGCAATGGTAGTAATTACAAAAACGCCCAGCAGGTGGCAGCAGAGTATAAAAGATCAACCAGGGCCATGTTGAAAAAAAAAGCTAATTTACCCATAGTTCTAA
Source organism: Vanacampus margaritifer (assembly GCF_051991255.1). Classification (NCBI taxonomy): domain Eukaryota; kingdom Metazoa; phylum Chordata; class Actinopteri; order Syngnathiformes; family Syngnathidae; genus Vanacampus; species Vanacampus margaritifer. The sequence continues at coordinate 49,532,664 of NC_135432.1, read as the reverse complement.
ACAGATTCGTGAATAATGATGACACTTGGCTATATTCTAATGCTAATTGCTGCAAAACAGAAACAGAAAGAAATATACATTTTTTCCTGATGAAAGAAGAGACTCTAATCTTTCTTTTGGTGGACTCCATATTTTTATAGCAATAGAACACAATATTTTGTGGGCCTTGCAAAATCAGTGAAAATCCAGCAGAGAGTGAAGGGGTTTGCTTCAGCGAAAATGGCTGCGAGTGAATGAGTTGATTAACTTGGTGAAAACACTGTACATAAAAGTAACTCTAGATAGTTATGCAGCCCCACCTATATGGATTTTTGAAGCTGATGCTGATCACGATATTTGGCAGAGTAAAATTCTGATAAGTGATTAACTCTTTGACTGCCAGACGTTTTCAGAAAAGGGATACTGTCAGTGCCAGCCGATTTAAGCATTTTGACTGATCTTTCAAGGTCCACAGAAAATTTGTGTTTGGACTATGGAAACACTCATACTACCAAATGAAAGATTGAACTCTCATCTTTCATCAGAAAAAAAAAGTTTGTTTTACCTTATTCCGTTTTTCAGTAATCAACAATAGAAAATGGTTAGTTTCACCCAAATGCTCTGTTTTGAAACAAAAAATGGAGAAATCAAGCTTTTTGTGAAACGATATTATTTCATGCACTCTCACCTTTTTTTTCCATCAATGATGCCACAAACACCTAAACAGTGCTTTACTTCTGTAAAACACTACCACCAACAATGAAAAAGTGTTTTTTTGATAGCAAAATACGTTTATTTACATTCAACAGTGTAACAATTTGACAAAACAATTTGGCAAACTATTTACAAATGTGTGCAACCGTGGTACTATTTACAATTGTGTGGATGTTTCAAATACAGTTTTTCTTTTTGTAACACTCGCCTGCGTGCAAGTGGACGCAGCAGGATTTGCACAACAGATTCGTTTTACTGCGATGGCCCCTTAGCGTGCAGACGCTACACTTTCTTGCTGTCTTTTTTTCTCGGGGAATAGCTAAAGTATATACTGCAATGTGTGTTTGGCCATGTTGCTATCAAGTCTACTCTCAGGATCATGATACGGTGACGTTACGGTGGTGTTACGTCTGGCTTCCTCATTGTCCTTCAGTTCCTATACCAGGTGGTTGATCCATCTTATCCGCTCCATTCATGGTGGCATCGTAGTCCATAACCAGTGTCTTCTCCGTGATCAGACTGTACCCACTCCTCCGATGAATACTCTTCGTCGTCCGATTGAACGTCCGCCTGAGCAGAAGTGCTCGGTTGTGCTCCGCGTTTTCCGGCGTTAGCATCGCTAACCGGTGAGGCTTTATGACGTGATCATAGCCGCCGCGTCAACGCTTCCAACTTCGGCGTCAACCTCGGAGTCACCATCATCATCATCGTCGTCATCAATGTGCTCTTTAGCATTGGTCGATGCTTTTCGTCTTTGAAAAAAATGCTTAAGCGTGAGCTGCTTGCAACCGGTCGCCATTATGGCTTCCTCAGCCATTGTCCCCTCAACACTCTAGCTCCACCTCACGTCTTCTATTGACGCCTACCCAATCTTGTCCAAAGAGAGTTATCGCTGCCATCTAGGGGCCAACAATAGGTATTATACTAACTAGATCTGCTTGATACTTTCAGCACAGCTGGCCAAGGCTTTCCTCCACCCGTTTCGCCCCAAAAAAACTTGGTGAACGTCTTTTAACGTCTTTGGCGCTCCTCCGTAGGATTTTACTAAACGTTATTTAACGTTTTTGGCAGTCAAAGAGTTAATCGACCAATTAAAATATTTTTTAAGTTGCTTTACACATACAGCAAACACACCTTTAACATGTGGGTGAATCGTTGATGAAAAGCCAGTGTGTTAACTGGGATGAATTGGTTGGTGACAGGTGTGTCGGTTGAGTCAGGACTCTCCCTGTAAATATAACGGTTTATGCCAAGGACAAGAAGGTCGTCTGTGTTGATGTTTTTGCAGCAGATGAGGGACTGCACACTGAAAAGATTAAATGCTACGTTTAATTAAGTGGCCTGGATTCAGTAAATCGGAGATCAGTGGTGGTCTTTGCCAAAACTAGCTACATTTAGCCTAGCTTGTTAGCTCATACCATCTGTTCACACAGATTGAGCCCACAAAGCAACTGCAAGCTATGCTATATTGTTTTGTTTGCTGCTATGCTGCCAAACTTCTTTAAAAGATCTTTGAGTCAAATGAGGAGTCGTGTTATACAACTCCACATTTTATGAAACATTAAGTCTTTGTTTTGGATCGAGTTAGGTTGTTTGTAAGGATTTTTTTAAATTGAAGCTTTTGATATACAGACATCATTGTCTTATAGATAACATGCTGTTTGAGAAGTAAGTTGAATTGAATTTACTGCTTCAATTCACCACTTGTATCCTAAATATTTGCTCACGTGTCAAAGCAAAAAAATAAATAAATGATAACTTGTGTCTCGAAAAACTTGTATGTCACCTCACTCATATCTCAAGGTGCCGCTTTACTTGGCCCAAAAAGCTGATTCTGCTCTATGAGTTTTGAACTGATTTTTAAAATACAGAGTCAAGTGTGATAAGCCAATTAATTGCATGTCATTGTCATTTATAGTTTTTAATGTAATTTTCTATAACCAGAAATGAATTTGAATGCTTTTAACTTCATACATACACAGGTTTAGTCCATTGACCCTGACAAAAAACAACAACAACAACAACAGGAACTAAAATAACGGAATACAGTTGATGCAACATTGTAGCATGCTTCTAATGAAATGCAATAAAGCTGGTTATACTGGCTTTTTAATTAAAGTTGTAGTGCACTGGCTTGAAAAGGTCAGATTTAATTAGGATCCCTGATCATTTCATGATTTAACGACAGTTTGATCTGAATTTTCTATCATAGCAAATAGTTTTAAAGCCGTTCAAATTGCTAAGTAATTATTAACTCTTTCATTCTCTCAAACAGACAAATGTGGTAGTTTTCACTGAAAGCTTGCAAATCAGTGTATTCAGCAAGTGAGTTTAGATGATGCAGTTTGGAAATAATATTGCCGACAGGATGTGACCTGTGGTCAAACCTTAACTAATTGAAATATGTTACTCAAAGAGTACAAATATTTCCACATAAATTTGCCATTTATGCATTGAAGCTGCTCTATGTAACAATTTGCCCAAAAATATCTTTACAGTAGCCTTCTTATTGGATTATTTATGACTGTAACATATTCTAATTAGTAGATTAAAACCTTAGCTGTTCACAATGGGTACTCCTGCAAGCCTCTGGATGCGGATGTGACGTCGTGCACATTGCGTAGAAGGGTGTGTGCAGTTTCCTTCTTAAGCCACAGGTGGCAGTAGCGATTCAAAATTACATTTTCTGTGTTAAGTAGTTTTAAACTGACAGTGTGTAATATTTTGCACCATCCGGTGGTGAACTAATAAGTCATTAAATTTAAAAAGCCACTATTAATTTCAATAATATGCAAAAAAAATTGTTCTATCAACGTACATTTAAAAAAAATATATATATATAACCGTTGGTCTAGTAATCACAAATCATATTACATGGCTGGAGCCTCACCTTACAAGATCTTTATCTTCCTGCTATGGATGCCCAGAGGATAACTTGGTGAATGTAGTTAGCCCAGGTGGTGCTTGCATCTAGCATCAATCATGAGTCCCATGATTCGGGCTTTCATCGCTTGTCAACTTCTGCTTTGCTCTCGCAAACTTTTACTAGCTTTTTTTTTTTTTTTACTAGCTTCTCTCGCTAGCCGCTCCTGTTACTCACTCCAGCCTATGGCTCTAACTAACTCCCATTATGTGTGTGTCCTTGGAGGCTGCTAGTCCACTTAAATGAGCAGTCAATTTGACTGTCAGGATGTCTTGATTCCTGCCACCCAGCTGACTCACACATCCACACAAAAACACTCTTGCATATCCTGAACGCACACACAATAACATGAGAGACATACAGACAGGAGATAAATTTGAAATAAATAAATAAGTGAATAAAAACAAATTTAAAAATCTATTTTTTATTTTCTTTACTTGCAATACTTGCCCAACCTTTATTTATCTTGAACTTGTTTTCACATCATTCATCCATCACGCGATGGAATAAATTATACAAAATGTTGCTTCATTTCAAAATAATGGGAATACAGGTGTGACGAAAGAGAATGTATTGCGGCATTCCTGTGTGTGCTCGCAAGATTATTCACGGAGGTGTACTTACACTTTAAAGTCCAACCTTACGCCAGCTTAATCTTATTAGCGATTTAATCTTCTAACCTTACTGCATTGATGCACTGCAGCATTTAGAGTGGGGATGGGCAATTTAATTGCTGGAGGGGTCCACAATTATTGATTGGTGCTACTCGGGGGCCACATAAGACCATGTACTTCCTACCACATGTATGAATTATTATTATTTTTTAATTAGAGATGTAATGATCATGAACATCATGATCCAATAATTGGGAGGAGGTTGATGAGATGATAATATATATATATATATATATATATATATATATATATATATATATACCTGTATATATATACAGTATATATATATATATATATATATAAAGCTCAACATACTGCATTAAAAAAAATGAAAGAAAAAAAGAAAACCCTTAATAACATAAGCCATGATAACAGTAGTGACAAATAAAAAGGCCTTACCACTCATTTTATTGTCGTGCCCCTATTGAATCAGCGGCTCAAAGTATCATGGTCTATGTAGTTCACAATGCTGTGCTTGGCTGAAGCGGGCGTAAAGATATGTTGTTGTTTTTTTTACGGAGATGTTGACAAATATTTGCTGGTATGACAGATTTATGGGGGTGAAAACCGATGCAGATAACCGGTTTGTCCATGTGAGCAATAATCAGACCAGCATGTAAATGTTTCATCTATACAATGCTAATTAGCTGTGGTCCTAATTACTGTATACATATAGTTCAAATAATACAGATAACGTTAACCTCAGTGTACATAAACAATTTACAGACTTGCTTGCTAATGCACGCACACATTGTGAATCAAATCAATTTGTGGAGAAACTCAAACGTTACATTCTCCATCTGGCGATTAGCGTGGGTTTTTAACGTAGGTGGCCAAAACATGTCTAATTAAAATGAAATCACACAAATAAACTAACCACCAGAGGGCGATGGAAGTGGAACGAAATACAACCTGGTCTTTTTTTTAACAGATGTGCTGCTTTTAACTCATTCACTCCCAGCCATTTTCACTGAAGCAATCCCCTCCGCTTCGGGCTGTTTTACTGAACTTTGACTGATTTTGCGAGGCCCGCAGAATATTGTGTTACCTACCAAAAGAAAGATTAGAGTCTCTTCGTCCATCAGGAAGAATATAGTTAAGTTTCGTCATTATTCACAAATCTGTTTAAAATTGTAGAAAAATAACTTTTTGCAACATGGCCCTAGTTGGTCTCTTATACTCTGCTGCCACCTGCTGGCCGTTTTTGTAATAACTACCATTGCTTCAAGCATTCTCTTCAGTTCAGAGGCTGCATCAAAGCCTTTTGTATGTGCTAGCATAAAAAAAAAATATATATATTTTTGGGAGCATGGTAATATTTAAAATGAAACATATTTCTACGTTTTTGGGAGCAAATGCGTTAATATCGTGGTGAATTTTAATAATGGGATGTCACGATATCGTTACCTCCCGGTTCCAAATATGGACAAAATATGTGCAAAATACGTGCTCTTAATATATTTAATTTTTCATAATACACTTTTGAACCCCTTCGGACCCATAGATGATTGCAATGGACATGACATATTTGCGTGTCTAAACCAATAAAAACGCATAACTTGGATGATGTCATCACTTCTGGTTCATGATTAGATCCTAGCTAACCAATCACAATCACAAGTTAATTTGCATTATGTTCATGTTAAATATGTTACATAAAAGCTTGGTAAGTTTACAACACGTTAAAGCCATACTATCCCGGCGTCCACTATAACAACTAAAAACTTGACATAACCCCAAACATGGTTTTCCATGTTGTTCTTATTTGGGGAAAGAGTCAATATCAGAAAAAATAAAATAAAAAAATTCCCAACAGAAAACAACGCGGGTCTGAAGGGGTTCATGCATGTATTAAAAGAAAAGATCCACTACCCTAACTCAACAACAAAGGGTTTGAAGCAAACAACAAAATAGCCACATACTGTGATCTTTTTTTCTCTCAGTGCAAAGGGGGAACTCTCCTCCAGAAAAATTACCTTTTAAGGATGGCACAAAACTGATAAACAGCAAACCAACATTAAGTGCAAGAACTCATTTTGTGCATTTTTTTTTTTACAAAGATAAACTCAATATTAGAATGTTATTGAGGTGTAATTTGTCCTGCATATGATTTCAAATCCGCAAAAAAATATTCTACCTTACTCATGTTATAGCATGTAAAAGCAACTACGCTATGTCTGCCATCTAGTGGTGAATGGTGATATAATTTAAAACTACAGTCAAGGTATATTTGCAGTTTGGCACCCGTAAATTTGTATATTCATGGTTTTAGAGCTTATAGTAAACTTTTGCATACAATAACAATTCTGAATGCAAGGTTTGCATTGATCAAACGGTCAAAAGAGGGAAATTTAAATCATTCAAACCCAAAAACGTTACTCTGTCCTTCATTCCCAAAAACATATTTATTGTTTTTTTTAATGTTTTTTTTTCTTTTTTACGCTAGAGCATACAGAAGGCTTTGATAAAGCTTCTGACATGAAGAGGTGGCTTAAAGCAATGGTAGTTATTACAAAAACGGCCAGCAGGTGGCAGCAGAGTACAGACGCTCCCCTACTTACGAACATTCGAGTTACGAACAACGGTACATACGAACATGTCTGCGCGCATGCGCGCATGTCAAAAAATGTTCGGAAAGAGATGCTGCAAGCTAGATTTTGGATTGCGCACCTTTTTCCGAGTACTGTAGTGCTTCTTTCCGCCGCTAATACCGACGCTTGGCGCTGTGAGAGCTCACCCAGCATTGGAGGCTCAGCAACGTGTCGAGGAGGAGGAAGAAGAAGAAACGCCTGTCGCTCATAGATAAAGCCATCGCACTCTTCGAGCAGCAAGACCCAAATATTGAACGTTGCACAAAGGTTGCAAATCAATTGAATGATGCCATACAGTGCTACCGCATCATTTATGATGAAAAAAGAAGAAAACTGTGCAATCGTCGTTAGATCGCTTCTTTCGGCCAGTTTCTAGTAAATCCTCCAAGGAAGATACTCATCAACCCTCATCTTCTTCTCCTCGACCCTCAACTTCTTCCTACATTGAAGTTACGGAGGAGGAAGTAACTTTTGAAGCCCATTCCAGCGACGACGAAGAACCTCTCATGATATAAAATCCTCCTCTTCCTCCTCCTCCTCCTCCATCAAATCCTTAAGCATCGAGTACATCTTCCAAAAGTAAGTTAAACTTCATTTTATTTATCTTATTACGTACATGTACATACTGTGTGTGTCTCTCGCTCTCTCTCTCTAACATACGTAGTACAGTACTGTACGTATTCTCTTTAAACATAAATTATAATACAAAATATAGCACTGAAGCAACTTACGAACAAATTCACCTTACGAACGACCGCTCGGAACGTAACTCGTTCGTAAGTTGGGGAGCGTCTGTATAAGAGATCAGCCAGGGCCATGTTGCAACAAGCTTTTTACCAGTGTTTTCAACAGGTTGAATCAACAATCAATTAAAAAAACGGCAACATTATTATAATGTAAACAAACATTCAAAAGAATTTTAATGTTCTAAAAACTTTGATTGCTCTTGAATTCCTCTTTTCTGTCGGATGCTGATTTCAATTTGTGTCGTTAGCTTTTGATCTGTGTCCAATAAAACAAATGGTACCAACATCCTCAAAAGCACATAGTCAGATCTTTTTTTTTAAATTTTTTATAAATGTTGGACTATTACTCTTGATGGAAATCTCAGATGATAAGATGAGCAACGCCATATTTTTATTGTGCCATCTAGTGAGTCAACATGACACTTTTAATAGCAGCCCAGGGGCTTTATGTTGCTGGCTCTTTGCCAGGTGGTGGCTTTACTGTGTGCAGGTATATTGTACCGTCCAGTGAGTCACAGCCTGTGACCCATTTGAGCTTTGCTGCTCACATGACCCCATTATGACTGCGCAGTAAAACAAATCTAATGTTCCTGCAGCGCTTTTCTTTAGCCATCTCAGGTGATGCCGAGCTTACAGACAAAAAAGCCAGTCGGCCTAAATCCGCATCAGAACACCAAGTGCAGCTGTGTCATTGTGTGTGTGAGATAGTGGGTAGGTGTGTGTGTGTGCTCATAATGGATGTGTCATATATGGCACAAAAGCTCTCGCAAAACCACACACAGTACGTGTTGAGAGGCTGTAAGCTTGTTAGCGAGGCTTTGGCTCACAGGAAGTATCTGATTGTGCTGACAATATCCAGGCAGCACTTTGCTGTGTGTGTAGGAAGGAGACGGTGTGCAAATGGCGGTCGGAGCATCTGTGAACATGACCTCCAACACAAATGAGAGAAGGTTAATGAAGGATTGAAAAAAAAAAAAAGTTTCATTTTCTTTTTGTTTGTACACAGAACTACAATTGTTCAGCTCAGAAGTCAAAGTAAATATGGTGGAGCTGCATGCAACAGAAGTGAAGTCAGCCCCAGGTGTAAATTAGGGATAGACCAGTTATCGGCACCGATATTCAGCATTTTGACGAATATCGACATCGGCCTTCCTATCTAATCTGATCATTTAAAACTGTGCTAACTTCAGGAAATTATTTAAGTATGAATTATTTATAAGGGATGCTGCTGACCCTTGGTACTTGTTTGCAATTAAAACCAAGATAAGTGAAAATGTAACATTTCAAATATTTAAACATTTTGAAAAATTGTATTTACAGTAGAAAATAATGGGGAGCTTTTTATTGATGACCCTGGGAGACCAGCTCCCTGAACTTTTTGTTAAAATTTACATACAAAGGTGTATATTGTCTAAAATTAAAACAAACAAAAAAACATTTTGAAATGTGAAAAGTTGTTCAAAAAACATGTTTTAAGACATTTCAACAACAATACTAATTGTTAATATTTGTAGTTTGCATAATTTTTACCTTTAGTGGAAGTGAATATTGGCTCCAAATATCATTTATCGGCCTCCTTGACTACTAATAATTGGTATCGACCCTGAAAAAAAAAAAAGTCTATTTCGAGTGTAAATTCTTTTAAATTCAGATTTAAAACTTCACTCTTTTTTTTAACCATACATTTGTGTAAGGTTTTCTAATCATTTTTTTAATCATGATTTTTCTTTTAGTAATTTTAGAAACATATTTTTATTTACTTTTAAAATAATTTAAATGTTTTTAAAGTTTTCTGTTAATGTGTTTAAATGTTGTAATTGGATGTTCTTTTGGTAATTCTGAATGTCAACTGTTTTTAGGTATTGTGTCTTTGCTTTGCCTTGCTTAAAGATTTGTGGATACTGCTCAGCTCAGGTTTGCAGGACCTAAAGGTTTGCATTTTTATGTAATCTGGATCTTGATTTTTCATTTTAAGCATGTTTGTATATTTTTTTCTCCGTTGATTATAAGGAATATCCCGGTAAAGTGTTGTGGATTTCTCTATGTGCAAATACCTGGAATAATAATAATAATAATACCAGGAACAATATAGTGGTCCAACAAGTGTGCTAGCAAAAAAAGCTACTCTTGAAATTGAATGCAATCAATTAGCATGGTATCAACTCTTTTAATTGTTAAAATGTAACTAAGGATAGACTTATTATTGGCGCCGATATTCAGCATTTTGACGAATATCGGCATCGGCCATTTTGAAGAATCATATGGTCGATAATAGATCCATTTTTTTTAAGTGTTAACTTCAGGGAACTAATTTAAATTTTTATATTTTTTTATTTTTTATTTTTTTTAAATTCGGAGATGCTGCTGAACCTGGGAACTCTGTGCACCTTCTGTTTTTGTTTGAAGTAAAAACTCAGATAAGTACAAATTTAAGACTTCAGATATTTTGAAATTTTGGAATATTTTATCTACTGTAGATAACAATTGCTTAAGCTTTTATTTAACTTTTGAAAACATATTACTGCCCCTGGGAGATCCCGGAACTTTTTGTTCGATTTTTAAACAAAGATGTCTATTGACTAAGATTTAGTTTTTTTAACTCTGATATTTTACAAACCCTAAAACTTGCTCAGTAAACATATGCTTTAAAATAAAAATAAAAATAGAAAGAGCTGAGTTTGTATTTTTTTCAAAATATTTGATGCCAATATTTTCCCCTTTAGTTAAAATGAATATTGGCTCCAAATATCGGTTATCGGCATCCTTGACTACTAATAATCGTTATCGGCCCGGAAAAAAACATACATCTCTATCTCTAATTAAAACCTTTTCTTGCAATAGAGATGTCTTAGCTTTTTGACATCATGTCGATTAGCATCCAATCCAGGTGGGTGGCAAATTCAGCTTCAGGGTTGAAGCGGACGGCTTTTTTGGGCCTAAACCTTGCGATGCTGCTGCTGGGACGATCTGCCACCAATGGAATTAATGACTGTCGGTCTGTTGCTATGACAACAGCGCTTACTCGATGATCATTTGATGTTATTGTCAAGGCTCTGTTGGTAAATAATATATCGGACAGGAATGTTATTTATTCATTAAAAGAATGAGAGGTGCTTTTTTTCTGAACGTAATGTGAGTGTCTAAGAAGTGTGACGAGCATGCCCTGACGTTGAATCCCCTGAATCGTCTTTGATGCCGCATGAAAACGTTACCCTTGCCATTAGAGAAAAAGACGTGAAAGTATGTTTGTGCATGCTTGTGTTCATTATGTTGTGATTGTAGGGCCATCTGGGCAGGCTAGCTAATATGCATATTTGGCGTTAACCGTGATGAATGTTCATGACAAAGGTCTAAACGAGTATGAATATTCATTTTGCCTCGAGGAAAAAGACTGACAGAGAGTGTGGTATTACAATCAGCAGAACAGAGATTTGCTGAACCTTTGGTGTGACGCTCGAGAACACTTGTGGGCCCCCTGATATGCTCGGTGAACTCCATATGTACTGTTTGGGGATTATTACATCCATACTAGATTTCAGTGGATTGTATTATAGTTGACACAGCATGTACACATGGAGACTGAAACAATTAGCATTCATATTAGAACAATATCATTTACTGTAATGATTAACCTCAAAATAATCAACTCACAAATAAAGTAGGATCAACAAGTGACAGTGACAATGTTAATTCAAAGAATTAGCTGTCATTTGACATATCAATCACACCGACTGATTTTTGTTTTGGCACTGTAGAATTATATGCAAATGATAATTGTTATATAGACTGTGCAGGGGACCCAAGTAATTGATATGGGCCAACTTTCATCACCATGTTATTGTGTAATTGATTGATCATTCAGCCACAAAACATATCAGTTCATCTGTGGTGATTACTACGGAAGCGTATTGCATTAACTTAAAATAAACAAACAAATTGACTAATTCTAGGGGAGCTTTGTTTTTTTTGTGTATTTTTTTTTTCTGAATTTTGTTTGCCTGTTTAAAAAAAGATATATTTATACATTCATTTATAACGAACCCATCTTTCGAAACGTGCTATCCGTGTCGTTTTCGGTTGTGGATACAGAGACCACACTAATCCATTATTTATGCTAAACTAATTAAACTAAAAACTTTAAAATGTAATGAATTGATGGACTTTAACTGCCTTAAAATAATGTATAAAGCCCACTATGAAATTTTACCAATCAATATACAAATCAAATGTAAAAAAAGTAAGTGCAAATTAAGAGGAGCAGACATTTTTCCCAAACCTAAATATATAACAAAACAAAAAGAACTATGTATTTCAACTCAAGGTGTCAGTTTGTAAAATAATCTGGATTGTAAAACAAAATCTTCACAGTCAATCTCTATTTTAAAAAAATTATAAAAGCATAATTACTGGAAATATACATATAGCACAAGGACATGCTGTTGAATTATTTTATAGAATTGTTACATTGAAAGCTTCTTGACCGCTCGCTGTCATTCATTTTGTGTAGATTTTTTTGGGTGTGTGTTGAACAGGGGCAGATATAACAAGTTTACTTCTTTCTGTCCCCTTTCATTTCTTTTATTTTAAAGAGTGAAATATTTATTTATTTATTGAAAAAACGGGAAAAAATCTTCAGAAAAACAGGAGGAAATATTCCTCAAGAAAAACAGATTTTTTTTTTAAACAGGGAAAGAAATATAAAAAAAAGAGAAAAAAACAACAGAGCACCAGCTTCTGTTTTTCTGAGTATTTATTTATTTTTACTTCTGAACTCCAAGTGACTTGTTGTCGACTCGCTAATGGCGGACACTTTCCCGTATGCAATATGCTTCCGTAGAAACATAACTGTTAGCTTACTAAAATCATGCCGATCAATGTTTGTGTACTTACATGCTCCATGAAATGATATACTTATCTTACATTAGAATGATAGTAAACAGTAAAAAAAAAGAAAAAGAAAAAAAATGCATAAAACCTTACCAATACTGTGTGTTACTCATTACGGTAACATGCCTTACCTTAACTGAGCCAGTAAGTCGTATAGTTGAAGGTTTGTTGGAGTCACTTGGAGTTCAGAGGTAAAATTAATAAATAAATAAATAAATTAATTAATTAAAACTTTTTTTTTTTTAATACCAACTCCCCCACCCCCGTTTTTCTTAACAAAAAAAATCTGTTTTTCTGAATAATTGTTCCTCCTTTTATGAAATTGCAGTAGTAGTAGTAATAGGAGAAGATTACAATTATTATTGATTTTTCTTTTTTTGTGGTCAGTGCAGTTGAATTGGAGTCAATTATTTTTGAATTTGTGATATTTGACAAATAGTGGGTTTACACTGTATAGTGAGAATTCATAAAACATAGAACTCCAGAAGCAGAAAATAAATACAACAAATTAAAGAAATAAATTTACAAATATCTTGACAAATTGTAAATAAGATTATCCTGAAGTACTGGAGTAGTGTTTCCCAATCAGAGTTCTGCATAACCCTAGGGGTTACAGTACATGATTACATTGCAGACATACGTGTACGTGGAAACGTTTAATAATGCATTTCCCAGATGAAAACCAGTGGGATGACTGAGGAAAAATCTCAAGTGGTGTGTTAACTCAAGAGTCTCTTTACTGCAAAGGTCAGATGACTGATGAAAACAAAGTAAAACTGCTATACTTAGTCTGAATAATTCTTGTCAATTGTTTTGTCACTGATATTTAGTTGTTTTTTTTGTTTTGGTAAATGTTTTGTTATAGATAACAAAGGCATGTTTACTTTTTTATAGGAGTGTCAGGCGATTACATTTTTAAATCGTAATTAATCGCATGACTTCAATAATTAACTCGCGATTAACCACATATTTTATATCTGTTTAAATGTACAATAAAATATTTTTTTCCAAGTTCTCATTCTCTTGTTAACATAAAAGTGGGGAATTTTTTTTTACTAATAGAATATGAATAATGAATATAGCTGCATCTTTTAGGCATCGATACAGTAATTTCATAATTCATAACATTTAGATAACATTAACAAGATGTCCTGTACTGTAAAAAAAAAAAAAAAAAAGTGTGAAGAGTGATATTGATTTGAGTTGAGGTCAATTTTCTGCCACTAGATGGCATAATTGCATTTGTAAGATGTTGGTGACAGCTCAGTGCATTTTATTTTCATATTAAGAGCTATCTAATCTTTAACATGAAGTAACTTGTGAAAATTCTGCACATTTTAAAATTGTAAAATGCAACTTGATTCCAGTCTACACAAATATATGCACTGCTAAATTTTGACGTGGACGTGTCTGCTGCATTGCCCAGCACAGGCTTTCCAAGTAAAGGGTGGTCATAATTATGAAAATTAGTTGTGTTAAAGGAACTTTAAATTAACTCAAAATTAACGCTCTAATTTTGACACCCCTACTTTTTTCTATACTTTATTTTGATTCCTATTTTTTATTTGTATTATTTTTTATTTATCTTCATTTCATGTGAATAAAAAAATAATGTTAGGTTCGATACAATGCAATTATACAATTATTTGCAGACATAATGCCATAAAAAGATCAAAATGATATGCATTTATTTACTCAAATGTCACAAATTATTTGAATTGTTTTCATCAAAAAATCTGGAAATCAGGGACAGGAATAAGTATGCATTTTTGTTATCTATAACAAAACATTTTCAAATGTGAAGGAAACCTGTTGGGCCCAGGTACACAAATGCACCACACACAAACATTTAAACTCTTTATGTTCTCGCTTCTTTGTCCAAATGTCACATTTCATGTTGTATTTCAGAAACGTTGCGTGACTCGTCTGTGCGCACGTGTGAACAATGTGAAAACCGAAGACTCGAATGACTTCACTGCCATTCAAGCCCATAGACACTGCACTCAAATGCACACACCATCCCAAGTGCTTAAGACGAAAACACTAGGGAGGAGAACAAAGAGCCTCCTTGAAGAGCAGACATGAATAATTTACTTCGTCAGATAAGAGTAGCAAAAGGAAATGAGACATAGAGGCAGAAAGGAGAGCGTGAGATGCAATGCCGTGTTGGTGTTGGTGATGCGAAGTAAGAGGCGGACAGATGGACAGACAAGGACAGTCACTTACATCACATTGTCTTAGCAGTCAAATTTGACTGAAGCATTTAGAATCTCAAGAGATGAACTGATGTTAAATGCTCTTGTACTTTTAACATACAGTTAAAACAAATTTTGTTTTCTTTATTCATCCGAATCCTCTAATTTGAAATGGAATTAGACAGTTTAAAAGTCCTGCTGTAATACTCTAATTCTTGTATTATTGTGCCATCAGACCATCAATAGATGACGAAATTAAAAATGTCTCATTTATAGTGGTGCAAAAATCATCTTTGATCTGTGATCCAGCGCCACGGTTCAGGCCTTACACGATCTGTGGATTAGTTGGTGATAAAATGAAAAATAAATAAATAAACAAGCACATTCACATGAAGGCAACATGATCAGTCCACATTCACTATAATAGCAGCAGACAAAGTTGAAAACCCTCGTGGATTATGTAAGTCATATGTATGGGAGCATTTTGGCAACTCGGGGTGAAACGAGTCCTCAAACAAATGATACATGTTTTTTTTTTCTGCCTCTTGTCCTAACATCATCATTCAGACATGTCAAGAAAGCTGGAAACATATTGAACATAACACACCACCAACGCTAAGAGTAACTTCAAAAGAAAGCTTACCAAAAAGAAGTGATGTGCAGTGAGCGTTCGGTTTGGGTAGGCAGGCAGTCGCAAATTGAGATGCACACACCAATTACAAATTTGTGTGTCTGCAGGCGAGTGTACACCGTATGCTAGGGTGACCATATTTTCATTTCCCAAAAAAGAGGACACTCAGCCCGACCTCGAGATACTTGATACTCAAATACAAGATGCCATACATTCAAACTATTTTAACATATGCCACCTCTGTATGGGTAGAAAAGAAACCATTATTCTCTTTTGAAGTCTTATATTTTTTGCTCCGCAATCTTTTTGTTTTTTACTTCGAGCGGGGCAGCTCAACACTTGCCACTCAGCTAAAGTTCTGGGCCACAGTCAGCCAGTGCGCAGTCTGCCAGCCACTGTAAACGTTGCAGTACACCTCTAATTTGCCGCACAAGGAAAAACGGACAATTTCAAACCCGCCTGAACGCCCGGAAAGAATGTAATAAAGTGAATATCTCCCTGTAAAACAGCTTAATTCCTCACAAAATCAAGCTCGCAATAGCAATGTCAAACACCATGTAAAGTGAAACAGCCAGTTAATCGAAGCACATCCACAAAGCCAATCCTTTTGCACCATTCTTTGTGAAAAGTACGAATAAGTCTTTGTTCCTTACTTTGCTGAAGATCCGGAAGCTAAGGCGTTGGTCTCCCATCCCTCAAAAGATGATGTTTTCCCTCAAAAGAAAGGCGTGAAAATAGTTTTATATTCTCCAAAGTGTACACTGTGCAAACGTACGTTCGTATAGGAATAATACAGCGACGTAAAAAGGCTGCGTAGTCTGCCTATTTGCGTAAAGGACTTTTCTACCGGGAAACTGAGTACGCATGCACGAACACACATCGCTACGTGGATAAGGCTGGGAAAAGCACAGTAGCTGTGTGCCTTCAGGAGGATAATTTTTGCAGCATTTTTGCCTGCAGGCCAGACGAAGTAATGAGTCATCAAATCGCAAGTTAATTATGCCGTCATTGTATGCTACAGCACAAGTCTCCGGCGTTAGTCGCTAGCAGCTAGCTCATTCATTGCCAGTCATTTTAGAACATTTTAACATTTTCAATACCCACACAATATTGTGTTTAATGATTATATATACTGTATGCTGAATCTACCAAATAACAGAATAGACTCTCATTTCTGCCTTTTTCCTGTTCTTTTATAATCAACATAAAAAAACTCACACACAAAAAGTTGCATAAAATCCAGCCGTTTCTCCCATGGACTATCAAACTGTGTTGATCTCATATCTAAAATGGGGCAATGATGTCATCTACTGGTCATTGTGCATAAGTAAAATTGTTCAAGCAAAATCAGATGCTCCCCTACCCATCCCCATTGAAAAAAAAAGTAATTAACAAGTATACTCGTCAAGTGCCCGGCTCGCAACAGTCATTCGATAGTTGTTGTTTGACTTGCTTTCTTTACTTCTTTGTTAATATTGTGGATCTACTTTGAAATTGTATAGATTGAAGAGAATATCACATAAATTGCACTTTGAGAACAACGGCGTATTAGGGCCACGTATAAATAAATATTTTTTTTAGAGGGTGAGGGCAATATTCAGAGAAAAAACTCCCAAATTTACCGCTTTATAAAGTGGCAAATTTGTGAGAGAAAAAAACAAGAATAGAATCGAATTTTGTTTTCTTCTTTTTTATAAAACGCTTTTGCCAATTAAAAAAAATAAATCATCTCAAAATGTCAAGTATGACCATTTAGATTTTAGAAACACAAGTTTAAGTGCATTATAGGTGCAATATAACTTAAGGCAGGATACCGTGTTATTTTAATAGATGGACCATGTGTAAAAAAAAGAATACATCCTGCTTTATGTCACACTTAAAGTTGTGTTCCTAAATCCTTAACGGCCATATTAATCATTTTGAGTTGAATTTTCTGTTTGTTTAATTTAATGGGCAAAAGCGATTTATAAAATAAATGAAGACAAAGTTCTATTTCTCGTTTTTTTTCTTTCCTGATCAGATCAGTGTCTCAAATCCGTGATCCCATCCGAATTGTGACACAATCATCAGTACTGATTTAGCAATTTGTCTTTATTGAAGAAATTGTTGGACAGTTGCAACTTCGTGGCAGTTTGGAAAATCTTTTTGGTTTCTTAGGAAAATATATTCCTGAAGAGTGCTAGCTAGCTGTTTTAGCTACAAAGAGGAGACATACTTAATATTTTCTTACATTTTAATTTATTCCTTGTATTCCTTCTGGTAAGTAAATCATAGAAAATATCGTTGATAATCAGTCGTATAGATAAGATGCAGAAAGAAAGAAGGGAAACACTGGCGTGGTTGTTTCCTGAGTGAATTAATTCAAGAGGCAGAGAAAAGAGAATGCACGTCGACAGAAAAAGTTCAAAGTCCCCTGATGACTTGAAAGACCCTGTTTAACATCAGGTTGATTTATATTTTCTCTCTTTCCCTCAGTCATGAATGCCACAGCTGCTATGAAGTCATTTGGAAAGTAGATCTCTTTAATGACATCGTTTGCATGAAATTATTTTTTATTGCCTAAACCAACCTTTTTGAGCAAATGACTTGCATTCAACTGCTCCTTTCCATAGTTTCTGAAAACTAAATAACCAAACTGTCAAATTTGGCTGAGGTGAAGCACAATGTTAGTAAAGCATACTGTATGTAGCCAGGTAATTACAAGTCCAATGGCGCAATTGAAGGCTGCACATGAGTTTTTTTTAAAATTATTATTATTTTTTTTTTTTAAGGAATTTTCGTAGACTTTATGCCAGTAGAATTGGGCATAATAGGTATTTGCGCCATTGTGTGCCTTTGCGAGATGGAACAAAGAGCTTCCCGGCCACCCGTAGTGGCCGCCCTCATTTGCAAAGGGAGAATGGCTTGGACCGCGTTACGCCCAGCACTATGCCGTGCCAGACATTGCGGAAACGGAAACAGACTTGCGAGGTGCAATGCATAAGATCGGCCGATAAACTCCAAGATTTCCCCTTGCGGATGATAACCACTTTGCACCCACGACGTGTTTTTTTTTTTTTTTTTAATTTTACAACAAGGGGAAATAAAGCGAATGAATAATCAGTCCAATTTACTGGTTCTGACTTTAATGGTTCTGACTTTAATTGAAACCTATGTTTTTATTCATCAACATTAGTGTCAGGGCTCTCTCTGATTGACAGCATTGTTTTGCCTCAAGTAGGAAAATAGCAGCCTCTAACATTACACTTTTTTACCCAATGGCTTTTTACCCATCCATCCATTTGCTGTACTGTTCAAGTGTATTAATATTAGGAATGTCCGATACCACTTTTTTTTCAGTACCAGTATCCACGCTTGAGTATTCAACAATACTGAGTAATACCAATACCACTCTGGTACTTCAACATAAAATTTCAATTAACACAATGACATGCAGTTTAATTCTGAACAAAATCCTTTATTTCTTTCTTTTTCTTTCTTTGTGTCTTTCTTTCCTTCTTTTTTCTTTCTGACGCACATGATACTTCAAACGGTCACATTCCACTTTGTGCAGTAACAATATAAAGATCGTTTTATATGGTCAGTGAGTCAGTTTCACATGTTTCACATTGTTGAAGTAAAACTAGAATACTCCACTTCTAAGCAGCGCAGCAGCTTTACATTTAGTGATAAATAAAAACAAATTAAAATTCCATTTCAGGGTAGTGTGGAATAGAGACCCACTCATCTGAAAACAACAACAATAATAATAATAATAATAATAATAATACAATTTATAAAGGTACCTTTCCGGGCACTCATGGTCACTTTACAAAGCACTGTAAAAAATATATAATAATAATTATATATATATATATATATAATAATTATATATATATATATATATATATATATATATATATATATATATATATATATATATATATATATATATATATACATATATAAATAATAAGTGTGAAAACGTTAAATGAAATGAACGAGATTAGATCACGTCAGTGAGATTTGAAGGTGATAGTAATGAAATAAAGAACAGATATCTCAGATCCATTTACAAACATTACAAGTCACTGTTGCAGTATAGTCTGTTCCCAAATTAAAATACTTCCAAATTGCAGACGTTATTGCCAGCTTCAAAAACTGACGTTATCTGAATATTACCAAGCTGCTGTGAATTGTGTGGAATTTGCTTCAACTGCTGCCTGTCTGTGTAACATTGAACGGCAATGTTATTGTTTGGGTCATGTACAGTAGGTCACTGGGCAGTGCCTCTTTTAGGGTGGTGCTTAATGAGCACACTTGCTAATAGATATGGACAATTGTAGGACGTCAACTAACTTACCCCGTAACACTCCACAATTCCCGGTGGGCTGTCCCATATTTCGGGCCGCGTATCACTAGGCAGGAGCCCACACATAATCAACCCGTAAATAAAGATTATTCACGTCATCTTACGTTGATTGTCTCATTGTCAATCAACTGTAACCCAAATCACCCTTACATGCCAACAAATACAGTTATTGCCAAAAGTTTTGAGAATGACACAAAATTTTGGTTTTCACAAAGTTTGCTGCTTCAGTCTTTTTACATCTTTTTGTTGGATGTTACTATGATATACTGAAGTATAATTACAAAACTTTCACAAGGGTCAAAGGCTTTTATCGACAATTAAATAAAATTTATGCGAATTGGCAATATTTGCAGTATCGACCCTTTTTCTCAATACCTCTGCAATTCGCCCTGGCATGCTGTCAATTAACTTCTGGGCCACATCCTGACTAATAATAATAAATGCATAGAGTTTGTCAGAATTTGTCAGTTTTTGTTTGTCCACCCGCCTCTTGACAATTGACCACAAGTTCTCAATGAGATTAAGGTTTGGGGAGTTTCCTGGACATGGACCCAAAATGTTGATGTTCTCTCTGAGCCACGTAGTTATCACTTTTGCCTTGTGGCAAGGTGCTCCATAATGCTGGAAAATGAATTGTTCGTTACCAAAATGTTTATGGATGGTTGGGAGAAGGAGAAGTTGCCCTCGGATGATGTTTTCGTACCATTCTTTATTCATGGCTCTGTTTTTAGGCAAAATTGTGAGTAATCCCAGTCCCTTGGCTGAGAAGCAACCCAACACATGAATGGTCTCAGGATGCTTTACTGTTGGCATGACACAGGATGGATGGTAGCGCTCGCCTCTTCTTCTCCAGACAAGCTTTTTTCCAGATGCCCCAAACAGCCGGAAAGGGGATTCATCAGAGAAAATGACTTTACCCCAGTCCTCAGCAGACCTTTCCTTGCATCTTTTACAGAATATCAGTCTGTCCCTGATGTTTCACTCATACTTGCTTGCTGCCATTCCTGAGCAAGCTCCGCACTGGTGGTGGCCCGATCCTGCAACTGAATCCACAGGAAACGGTCCTGGCGTTTGCTGGACTTTCTTGGGCACCCTGAAGCCTTCTTTACAGCAATTGAACCTCTCTACTTGAAGTTCTTGATGATCCGATAAATGGCAACAAGGGGCTTAGAAAATAATTTAAATTCTTCTGATTCCTGTGCATAACATTCTGGAGAACATTCAAATTGCCATCATCAAAAATGAAGCAGTAGATTTTGTGAAAATTAATATTTGTGTCATTCTGAAAACTTTTGGCCACGACTGTATAGCACTGACAGCCTGGCTTTGTTACTAAGGGCATCACTGAGTTACAATAATTTTATATCAAAAGCAAACTTTAATCTACAGATAGAAACAATACAAATATAACTATATTAAACATTGTCTGTAAAATAACACATAAAAGAAGCAAAACACAATCAGAAGTGTGACTAATAACAGCAACAAAGCATGATGGGAAAGCCTCCTATGATTACCGTTGCGCTCTTCAAGTTAGCGTCAGTCAGCTCAGTACAGCAGTGTGCACCAGAAGTGGTGAGAACACATTTCAAAATGAGAGTACTAACAGGAAGTACAGTGTTAGCTGCTTTAATCTTGCTGGTTTAACTTCATTTGGTAAGTGTTTCTTGTGAAGTGTAAAATGTCTTATCCCATTTAATTTACATTTGCTTATTGGTTTCTCTGTGTCCTTTTTTTGCCCATTTTACATTCACATACTTGTTCAAATAAACAAAGACCGTGCTCTTGTAAAAGCATTCAATTGTAAATTACATTTTCGATCAAATACAATATGAATATCGTTGGAGGTAATGCTCATCTATTTTACATTGATACACAAACTGTAAAATTGTGTATGTTCATTAAAATGTGAACTTAAGTGGGCCGGTCTGAGCCCTGAAAATCCACGGCTGAAAATGAGTCCCAGTCCCTGATGACAGCCATGAAGGGTCTCTAACTGGTGCTGAACTACTGCGGGAGACAGAAAAACTTCTTGCCATGTGGCAATTCTGCAATGCTGCTCCAATGCCAATTAGCGAGCCATCGGAAAGGGAATGATATGCTGAAAAAAATAAACTGCAAAACCTAAACTGTCAAATGCTGATTGCTTCACACCTGTCCAAATGACACCTGCAACAAAATAGAAAAAAATGGAAGTGCAAAAAAAAAAAGACTGGGTAGTAGTTGAGGAAAGTACTTGATTCAAAGACTAATGTAGTATGGAAGACAGAGGTTGTTTAATTTACATACTAGCTTATTTAAGATAATTGTATTATTTGATGAAAATAAGTCTTGCATTATTTACTAAGTAACAGCCAACAAAAGGAGTCGCTCACGGAAAACATCAGTTGTTGAAGACAGAAACATATTGAGCTGTAAAAAAAAGCCCCTAACAACTGTTAGTGATCAACGATAAGCAACAACCTCCAGAGTACAGGAGTCATTAACACAAACAAAAATACAGATGCTCAAGCATAACATGCAAAACATTATTTGTTAGAAGATTAGAAAGGCCTTGCTGGAGTTTTTCTAAAGAGTAGAAGAGATGAGACTCACAAACTTTTATTGACTGATGAGACAAAGTGTAATCGTTTTCAAAGCGCTGCAAAGGCTAAAGCTTCACAAAAGAAAGGATCTGCTCATTCTTGGTTGATGAACAACATGATAGCAGTACCAAAATGAACTGAGATATTGACAGAACCATTTTGTCTGCCAATTGAAAAGACAGATGCAACCAAAGTGATTGGGAAGTCCTTCACCATATAGCAAGATAATTGCCCAAATGATCCCGTTATACGCTTCTTATATCTGTGCTATCTATAACTCGTTACAGCTGACAGTGAGCTTTATACTTTAAAATCATCACAATGTCGATGTCCAAATGTACAACAACGTATTAGGGCCACGTATATATATATATATATTTTTAGAGGGATGGGGCAATATTCTGAGAGGAAAAAAAATCTCAAATTTGACTATTTATAAAGTCGCAAATTTGCCTCCCCCCCCAAAAAAATCGTAAATTGTAATTGCTTTAATTAACAGAGATTGACCATATCATGTTAAAGGGACTGCAACAACTTTTTGGAGCTTTTAGCCATGTTAAAATTTTAATACCTCACCAAAAACATGACCAAAGTTGTGTTTTCCTCCATTGGCCTCTGTATGAGAAATTCTAGGTTATTCTGCTATCCAAGCACCAGACCCCCCCCCCCCCCCCCCAACCTGAGAAAACGAGCTGTTGGCACGGTTTGACGTCATTGCGTGTGGCCCCACCCCCGCACCGCCTCTGCGGACTAAACGCACCCCCACTTTCTCTGAGACCTCCCTCCATGATATAATGACAAAAGTAGCCTTTATCAATAAACATTCTGTCTAAATAAATTCAAAGCAATCAATTATTCTTCACATTTGCAAGACCAAAGTGCAATGAAATGACAATTCCGTCCGTCCGTCCGTCTTCTTCCGCTTATCTGGGGTCGGGTCGCGGGGGCAGCAGCTTTAGCAGGGAAGCCCAGACTTCCCTCTCCCCAGCCACTTCAGCCAGCTCATCCGACGGGACCCCAAGGCGTTCCCAGGACAGCCGAGAGACATAGTCTCTCCAGCGTGTCCTGGGTCGTCCCCGGGGCCTCCTGCCGGTAGGACATGCCCGGAACACCTCCCCAGGGAGGCGTCCAGGAGGCATCCGAACCAGATGCCCGAGCCACCTCAACTGATTCCTCTCAACGTGGAGGAGCAGCGACTCGACGCTGAGTCCCTCTCGGATGACCGAGCTTCTCACCCTATCTCTAAGGGAGAGCCCGGCTACCCTGCGGAGGAAACTCATTTCGGCCGCTTGTATCCGGGGTCTTGTTCTTTCGGTCACGACCCACAGCTCGTGACCATAGGTGAGGGCAGGAACGTAGATCGACCGGTAAATCGAGAGCTTTGCCTTTCGGCTCAGCTCCTTCTTCACCACAACGGACCGATACAGCGTCCGCATCACTGCAGACGCTGCACCGATCCACCTGTCGATCTCCCGCTCTAACCTACCCTCACTCGTGAACAAGACCCCAAGATACTTGAACTCCTCCACTTGGGGCAGAACCTCCTCCCCGACCCGGAGAGGACACTCCACCCTTTTCCGACTGAGGACCATGGTCTCGGATTTGGAGGTGCTGATCCTCATCCCAACCGCTTCACACTCGGCTGTGAACCGCTCCAGTGAGAGCTGGAGGTCACGGCTTGAAGAAGCCAACAGCACCACATCATCTGCAAAAAGCAGAGATGCAATGCTGAGGCCACCAAACCGGACCCCCTCAACGCCTCGGCTACGCCTAGAAATTCTGTCCATAAAAGTTATGAACAGAATCGGTGACAAAGGGCAACCTTGGCGGAGTCCAACCCTCACAGGAAACAAATTTGACTTACTGCCGGCAATGCGGACCAGACTCTGACATCGGTCGTACAGGGACCGAATAGCCCGTATCAGGGGGCTCGGTAACCCATACTCCCGAAGCACCCCCCACAGAACTCCCCGAGGGACACGGTCAAACGCCTTCTCCAAGTCCACAAAGCACATGTGGACTGGTTGGGTGAATTCCCATGCACCCTCGAGGACCCTGCTGAGGGTGTAGAGCTGGTCCACTGTTCCTTTTTTTTTTTTTTTTTTCTTTTTTTTCTTTTTTTCAGAAGAGCTCAGTATTGTTCATTCGATTTGACATCATCATTGCTCTCCTTTTTTTTTTTTTTTTAAAAAAACAACAAATCAATTAAAAAAAATTTTAATAATTTTTTTTTTTTAAATACATATACATATATATATGCATATACACACATATATACATATATATACTTTTTTTTTGTATGTGGGTGAGTATGTGTATGTGCGTGTGTGTGTGTGTGTGTGTGCGTGCGTGCGTGCGAGCGTGTGTGTATTCATCAGTTCACCTAAAGCCCATTAAAAAAAATCCCATACTAATAATATAATATAATAATAAATTGCCAAATGCAGAAACATCAATGTAAGTTATCACGATGTAGTGGCTCTCTCTAACAGACAGAATTAAGTAACCGGAATTAGGTTAAAAAATTCTATATACGTAGACCATGTTTCTATAAATTTTGATATTTGGTTTTTATTTGAGGCAGATATTTTTTCCATTAAAATGTGATTTATGAGGAGGTTAGACCATTGGTCGATATTCAGAGTTTGTTTATTTTTCCAGTTAACAAGAATTGTTTTTTTAGCGATAGTAAGGGCTACAAGTGTAGATTGAAATTGTTTATGTGGTAAATCAGTTGTTGTTAGGTCACCTAGCAAACACAACTTTGGAGATAAAGGTATCCTACAGTCCAAAATAGCGGAAAGTTTTTCTAAGACTTTAGTCCAGAAATACATAACCGGAGTACATAACCATAAAGCATGAACATAAGTGTCTGTAGTGTTTTGTAAGCATTGGAGACAAATGTCGGAGTCTGAGAGTCCCATTTTCTTCATCATATATTGAGTAATGTATGTTCTGTGAATAACTTTATATTGGATAAGTTGTAAATTTGTGTGTTTTGTCATTTTAAATGCGTTTTCACAAACTTGAATCCAAAAGTCAGGTTCCGGTGCTATAGACAAGTCTGTCTCCCATTTCGAGATGGGTAAAGACATTTTATCAGTATATGAAAGTAACTTATATATTTTTGAAAGTTTTTTTGTTGTTGTCGGAGAAAGCTTGTTAATATCTTTAGCTAAAACAGGCGGTTGGAGCGTACCCCGAAGTGTTGGAATTTTTTTCTTTATCATATTTTTAACTTGTAGATAATGTAAAAAATTTCCGTTTTTTATATTGTATTTTTGGAGCAAGGATGTATATGATATAAACATATTATCTGAGAAGAGATGGTGGAGATGTGTAATTCCTTTCTGCTCCCACACAGCTAAATGAAACGGTTGGTTGTTAAGTTGAAAGTCGGGGTTATGCCATAGGGGAGAAAGTCCACAGGGCTCCACTTGGGCTTTTGTCAATTCTAGTGCCTTCCACCAGGCAGTCACGGTGGCGGAAATCATTGGGTTTTTAAAACAATTATGGCGCTTAATCGATGTTGTAATAAAGAGTAAATCTCGAAGTCTGAGGTTATTACAATCCTTCTGTTCTAGTTCCAACCAACAGTTAGTGTCTCTGTTGGGTTGTGCCCATAGAACGATATATTGTAGCTGGTTAGCTATATAGTAGTACATAAAATTTGGTGCCTCTAGACCACCTTTGGATTTGCTTTTCTGAAGAGTAGATAGACTAATCTTTGCTTTTTTTTTATTCCAGTAAAATTTTGTTACGGCTGAGTCCAACAACTGGAACCATTTAGCCGTAGGTTTAAATGGAATCATTGAGAAAAAATAGTTTATTTTAGGTAAAACTTTCATTTTAATGGTGGCTATTCGTCCTATTAGAGAAATAGGAAGATTATTCCAGCGCTCCAAGTCACTATAAATGTTATCCAGAAGTGGAGAAAAGTTTAAATGAATTAAATCAGTTAATTTAGGTGAGATTTTTATGCCTAAGTATTTTAAATTACCTATAGGAAATGAGTAGTGTGGGTCCTGGCTTGCAGGGTTCCATGAATTTTCTGTAATAGGTAGAAGTGTTGATTTTGTCCAGTTAATAGAATAATCTGATAACTGTGAGAATTTAGTTATTAAATTAAATACTTCCCCTAGCGAAGTAGCCGGCTTTTCTAAATAAAGTAAGATGTCATCGGCATATAGATTAATTTTATGTTCTGTTACCCCAGAGTGAATTCCTTGAATCCTTCTTTCCTGGCGTATGGCTAATGCAAGTGGCTCAATAAATATTGCAAATAATAAAGGGGATAGTGGGCATCCCTGTCTTGTGCCTCTCTGTAAAGTAAAGCTCTGAGATATAATCCCATTAGTAGTAACTGTAGCTTTTGGAGAATCATATAATACTGATACCCAGTGGATAAATGATTTCCCAAAGCCAAATTTATTTAAAACAGCAAAGAGGAAGGACCAGTTAACTTTGTCGAAAGCTTTTTCTGCATCCAATGATATAATAACTGCCTTTTTATCATGCCGCTGTGACATGCTAATAAGGTTAAAGAGTCTCCTAATATTATTAGTAGAGTGCCGATCTTTAATAAAGCCTGTTTGGTCGCTATGAATAATTGTCGAGATTACTGTTTCTAGTCTAGATGTGAAAGCCTTAGTGATAATTTTAATATCAGTATTAATTAGTGAAATCGGACGGTAACTTGATGGAAGGGTGGGGTCTTTTTCTGGCTTTAATAAAAGTTTAATTGCTGCTGTATTCATGTGTGGGCGTATGTAACCCTTAGTTTTAATTTCTATTACTACTCTTAAGAATAGTGGAGCAAGCATTAACCAGAAGTGCTTAAAAAATATAGCCGGATAACCATCCGGGCCAGGTGCTTTGCCATTAGGCATACTATCTAGAGCACTGTACAACTCGTTTATAGTAAGTGGCGCATCTAACATGTCTTTATATTCAGTAGTTAACTGAGGCATATTTAAGCTACTGAGGAATGCCTCAATATGCTCAGGGTTAGGCTTGTTAGTTTCTAAGTATAGGTTACGATAATAGTTATAAAAAATGTGATTAATTTCTTCTGGTGATTGTGTGCATTCACCAGTTGTCCCTTTAATCGCCGTTATAAGAGACTTTTCCCGATTGCGTTGAAGTTGGTTTGCAAGAAATTTACCTGATTTGTTATTATATTCAAAGTTGTTATATCTCAATTGTTGTATTATAAATTCTGTCTTTTTAGTTAGCATATTGTCTAACTGTATTTTTGTATTTTGTAAGTCAGTCCATATTTGGTTATTTGGGTTTATTGCGTACTCATCCGTCAGTTGTTTAATTTTATCTTCCAAGTCTTTTTCTGATTTTTGATCCTGTTTCTTTTTATAAGATGAATATGATATAATTTTACCTCTAATTACTGCTTTCCCAGTTTCCCAGAGAAGAGATGGCGATAGGTCTGGAGAGTCATTTATTTCCAAAAAGTCTGCCCATTCTTTTCTTATAATTTTGTCAAACTCTGCGTCGTTTAGCAGTGAGATGTTAAACCGCCATGTCGGTGGTGGTTTAAAGGTATAATCAACTTGTAGGGAAAGGGAGACTGGTGCATAGTCGCTAATAATAATAGGATGTATTTTTGTAACAGTTTTATCAGCAATAGAGTTATTTGTAAGAAAATAATCAATTCTTGAAAAAGACCGGTGCACAACGGAAAAGAAGGTGAATTCCTTCTTATTTGGGTTTTTAAGTCTCCAGCTGTCGACGAGGCCAAAGTCATCCATATATTCCCCTATTACTTTAGTAGATTGTAATCGTCTACATGTTGTATTATTAGAACGGTCAACTAATGGATTTAAGACTGGTCCACTGTTCCACGGCCGGGACGAAAACCACACTGCTCCTCCTGGATCCGAGATTCGACCTCCCGACGGACCCTCCTCTCCAGCACCCCTGAATAGACCTTACCTGGGAGGCTGAGGAGTGTGATCCCTCTAAAGTTGGAACACACCCTCCGGTCCCCCTTCTTAAAAAGGGGAACCACCACCCCGGTCTGCCAATCCAGAGGCACCGTCCCCGTTGTCCACGCGATGCTGCAGAGACGTGTCAACCACGACAGCCCCACAACATGCAGAGCCTTTAGGAACTCCGGGCGGATCTCATCCACCCCCGAGGCCCTGCCACCGAGAAGCTTTCCAACCACCTCGGCGACTTCTACCCCAGAGATAGGGAAATGACAATTTGCTGTCTTAAAATCCCAGAAAGGGTTCTGTCTGACACTTGTGTAAACTACAAGTAAAACATTTGCGCTGATGGAATTAAATGAATGGATGGTGTAGTGGATAGTGTGCTCGCCCCATAAGCAACAGGGGGCGTTTTTTTTATCTCCTCCTTTTTTCCTCTTTTTCTTCCCCTCCTCTTCCTATCTTGTTTCAAATGTTTATTCATGAATTGATGGCTTCCATGACCAAACGCAGAGATCTAGCAGCCAGTGAAATTTAGAGTCCATTTTAAAAATTGTCTTAAAACCTATGTGAATGTTTCGTGGGCGTTGCGCGAAGCAGACGTCGGATGACGTCATGAGAGGGGCGCGGCAGCCACAGAGGCAGAGGCGGGGTTTTACTGAACCGAGCGTTTGACTTCCGGGTAAGAAAAAAAGCCACCGAAATAACTCATACTTCAAAAGAAATTACATCTCGATTGTGTCAACACTTTGAAACGTTGGGTATGGCCAGCGACAGACGCCTCGCTTTGCAAAGGTCTACACCCTGAGGATCAAGCATTTAAGTTAATTTGTTAAAATGTATATTTACGAGTACATTTATGTTTCCAGAATTATTACACATTCATACATTTTGTTATTTTTTGCACAAGTAGCTAAGTTGAGTAGCAAATTTGTCACTTTAGAAAGTGGCAAATTTGCAATGTTTTTGTCTCGGATTGTTACCCCCTTTCTGGAAAAAAAAAGAAGTATATTCTGTCGTACAAATCAGATTACAGAGTTGTTTTAAGCAAGAAATTGATCTAAATTCAGCTAGTCAAACAAGAAACTGACACAATTAAGATACATTTAAAGGCCTCTCTGATGTTATTGTATTGTTTAATTTGTTCACCAGATGCTACGTTGTAAAATAGTGCTGTCATTTGGTACAATGTGAGAGCCCAAATGATTGACTTGGACCACCTTTCTAAAACAAAATGCCAAACTAAAGCTTTCAACAGTTCTACGAAAGTAAATGGATAACATCCCAGTGGCTCTGTCCACTTATGTAACAGTCGGCAGTCTTGGCAGCCAGCACTGCACTCATCTGTGCTCCCTGACAAACCAGGGGCCTAATGGATCCCACATAAATGGCTCACAAAATCCTTTAACACTAATATTGGGCTGAAAAAGCACCAGCGGGAGCATCGTTAAGATCTTTCCACATGAGGGAATCTTTGCATGGTGGCATATATACTCTACATTTCCAAGGTCAAATTGAATTGAAAGAGCTTATTTTTCAATTCAATTTGAAGAGGGACAGTTCAGTTGTTAGGTAGTTCAATACCCAATTTTTCTCAGTCTAGAATAAATACTCGGCACGGAGCTGGCTTTTAATGTTACCTGTGTGGCTTGTCCCATTTCATACTGGAAAATGCCTGGCTTTTCTCCAAACATTTCTGTCTCCTCCTACGTTCCTGTTTTTGCCCTGCAATTGGCTGGCAGCCAGTTCGTGGTTTACCTGGCTTCTGTCATGAGGGCTGTGAGTGGTTGAGGGATGTGAGTGGTTGAGGGATGGTGGACCCAAATGCAGGGAAGCAAGGCAGTGAGACAGGAATGAAGTGCAATATGTTGAACTTTAATGAAACACAGGAAAAAAAGGTGAACAGAACAACCATGACTGGATGGGCATGGACAGGACGTAACTGGACTGGGCCTAAAATAGCGTAGTTCGACTGGACAGTTTGTCGTGACTGGACTGGTCACCGTGACAGGACAGGACGTGACTAGACTGGTCATCAGGAAAGGACTGGACGTTGCGACTAGACAGGACGTGACTGGACTGGTCGTGGCGACTGGGCAGGACGTGACTGGACTGGTTGTTGGGACTGGACAGGACGACGAATGATGAATTACAGTGACAGGATGTGAGTAGACTGGGACGAGCGCGACTTGACTAGCTGTGGTGTGGCTGCGACTTGGCTGTGACAATGACTTGGCTGTGGCTTGTGACGATGGCTTGGTTGTGGCTGTGACGAAGACTTGGCTGTGCCGAGACGAGACACACAAACTTTCACACATAACATCGACAATGCACCCACACCGACGGTACAAGACATACACAGCAGACTGAGGCCTCGGCTAAACGGAAGCGAGTTCCTCAAACAAATCTCGTACACACAGAAGCATTTCAAGACATGCGTGTGTCCAAAAGAAGACGCTGAGGACGTTTAATGGCTGTAATGTATATACCAAGTCTGAAGTGGCGCTGTAGCGCAGCCACAGGGAGTTAACGGAAAGCGTAGAAGAAGAATCAGCGAATAAGACAAACACTTTTTTTTTCTAACTTTATTGCAATCTACAGAACAAACCTGGCTTTGCATGTATCAAAACAACATGAACGAAGACAAACACAAAGTGACAATGGCGGGTGATTCAAGTTCAACACCGCTTGTTGAACGTGGGAATAAAGAAGCAAAATATTTTGCTGCAAAAGCATAAGCAAGCTAGGGAGGCTGCACAAAACGACACGGCTATCTGCCATTGTTGTTGACAGACTGACGGTTTGTGCGCAGTCACGCGAGAATTGGTGTCATCGCGTCATCGAGCTGCGACCATTACGTCATCACTGGAGGAGTATCCTGCATATGGTGTCCATACGGACAGGTATGTTTTGAAATGTTTCCATTCCAAAATTTTTTTCTGGAGCCCGGTTTCAAAAGTGATCGTTTTCAAGCTCCAAAACCTAGTGATGGCAAAATTTAAACTGTGTTTTGGTACGTACCGTAACCCTGCCGAAACTTCGAATTGCGTTCCTAAATCAGTCTCAGAATCAGGATGTCACGTGACAGTTGCTTTTCGTGTTCCATTACGCCTCCAAACGTCACATTGTTTCAGCAAGTACCTTTTCTAAAATTAAATAAAATCCGACCATTGCACTATATTAAAATGTCTCAAATCCGAAATAAATGTTCCATTTCTGCCATCCCTACCGAAACTGCACCATTGTCTGGACGAGCGGCCTAAACGGTAAGAAACTTGTGAGGATACATTGAAACTGGCTTTTGTGTGGACGGGGCCTAAATACACCAACACTAATGAGACACACACAGGTGGACGTGGTTAGACATAACGAGACAAGGGAAGAAACCAGGAACACATGACAAAAACACCAACCACAGACAAAAACAAGAAGAACACCCA
The DNA here is from genome assembly GCF_051991255.1 of Vanacampus margaritifer. Classification (NCBI taxonomy): domain Eukaryota; kingdom Metazoa; phylum Chordata; class Actinopteri; order Syngnathiformes; family Syngnathidae; genus Vanacampus; species Vanacampus margaritifer. The sequence continues at coordinate 49,501,003 of NC_135432.1, read as the reverse complement.
TAACAAAAACCCAACCCCCACCGAACCGAAACATGACAGCCATAGTCAGCTGGGATAAGTTCTAGCATACCACCGACTTTAGTGTAAAGCAGTACTGAGATACGTATGGATAATATGGTTCATATACTTTATGGACAGACTTACGCCCATATGCTTTAGATTTCCATCACACGAGCTACCTATTGAGTACAATGTGTTGAAATTATTATAATTGATTATTTCCAGCACTCCATGGAAAATTACTTTACCTTAAAGGGTAAAGCCTTTGACAACATTTGCAATGAGGTTTATAACTTACTATATGCCTTCAGTAAAAGAAGAAAACAAATATAATTTTATCTTTACAATGTTGCCATATTGAGCAGGGGCATGCATCCACATACACTATAAGTAGGTATTCAAATACTGAGTTGAGGAGCGCAAACATCTGATTTGGCTGGATTACTGACATTATGTCATAATGTTCAAATCAGTGGAGATAAAAAAAGAAAGAAAGAGAAACAGAGGGAATGAATGGGCAGTGAGATAGATAGTGTGTACGCATTGGGAACAGGTGTGCGAGTTGCAGGGTCATTACCGCCATAATCATGCTTGAACGAAGCAATGGACAAAAACACTCATCTCGCTCTTGAACTGCGTGTTTACACTTCTCCTTTTCTCTCCTTATGACATTGCACTAAATCGGTGTGTAGATTATTTACTAACTGCATACTTTTAGAAGAGATTCATCAAAATGATTTTTTATTTTATTTTGCTCATTGTGTGGCTAAATAAGGACCTTTGTTTGTACCGTGTCATCAATGACTGTATGGGAGCTGTTGCCAGAGGAAAGTGGTTGTGACATGTGACATGCTTAGTGTGCAGCAGCGTGACAAAAGTGGGACTGGAACGCGCGCACACACATACACACACAAGTTTGTTTTACTATCTTTGTGGGGCCATCTCATTGACATAATGCATTTCCTAGCCCCTTCCCCTAACCCCAACCATCAAAAATGATTGCCTACCCCTATTCCTTACCCTAACCTCAATCATAACCCAATTCAAACCTAAACTCTAAAACCAAGTCTTAAACCTCAAAAAGAGATCTAAACTTGTAGGGCCCAGCAAAATGGCCCCACATGGGCGGGTGGGCCCCACAACTCTGTGTAATCCCGAAATGTTGGTCCCACTATGTAACAAAAACAAGACCACACGTACGCACGCACGCATGCACGCACACACACACACAAGTACAGGCACATGCTGAACAACCTGTCAGCACTGCATTAGGAGCTTTTAGCAGTTCTCAGCAAATTCCCTTTCCTTGAGACTGAAAAGATGCACACTATGCACTTGGGAATCTCGTCTGATCTGACAAAAAACTTTTCTAAAGCTTATTTTTAGAATGTGGCACAAGTATGTGGACAGCACTTCTTGGCAATAAATATTTCATTAATATTTCATGTGCAGTAACTTAAGAGAGGACACAATTATAAAATAGGGCTGACGGAAAGATACTAATCATGATATCACAAATACACAATAATAATATTATAACAAATAGAAATGTAGGAATTCAAGACAAACTTATCCTATGTGTGAATAAATACACAACTGCCTTTAGAAATCTTTGAAATTGGCATCTTCCTCAAAGTTGCTTTTGAAATTACAAAGGATTCAAAACCAACTCCTGACCTTCATAATTATTTTATGTGGACCAATAAAGCAAATTAGTTGCTTAGACTTTCTTTCAGTATGGATTTGTTCTTACCAGAATTGAAAGGCATTTTTTATTTTAACTCTTTCTTTCTATAGCAACCTGTCTATGCCTGTCTAACATTTTAGTATACAATAAATGTGTAGTATATGTGCAGTGTATATTATAAATATATAAAAACCAGGGATGGTCAATCAATGCCACTTTTTTCAGACTGATACTAGTATCAACTCACAGACACCGATACCAAATACTGGTATCACAAGTATTTTTTAATAAATAACACCTCCCCCCAAAACAAATACCTATAGATCATTTTAGCAATTTCCTTAAAATTGAAATGAGGTCGGGTATTGGCCTGATATCATTACCTGGTATCAGTACTGGACCATCCCTAATAATAATAATAATAATAATAAAAAAAAAAACGGTATAAAAATGCTGTGTATATCGACGTCTTCTTAAAATAATCGCCGATGTCATTTTTTTCCAGATTTTTCAGGAAACACGAAAATTTAACCATTTGCATCATGAGGCGATGATTTAGAAAAAAATATATATTTTTGCAAAAAAAAAATATTTTGGCTTTTTTTTTTAAGAGGGTGACATGAGTGACATATACATTTGCCATAGCTTGTTTTCATATTTTCTGATCAAAGTAACTATATACTGAAAATGAGTTTGACACCCCTCATGTTTCCATAGCATAGGCTACATTGTCCTCTTTAAAAAAAAATTTAAAAAAGTTGACACCTAAACAATAACAGCATCTCTGCCATTGTCATGAATCATTAATCATAATAACTGTGATGAAGCGTCTCTTGCAGAGTGTTAATTTATTGTGACCAACAGACGTAACTCCTATTAATCATATTCTCAACCTAAATATACGGTGAAGTGACAGAATTTTGAAAGACTGTGTATGTGTGTGTGTGTGTTTGTGCATAAGAAAGTCCTCCGTGGGCAACTCAACAACCCCCTCAGGCACCACCACGGTGGCTCCTGCTGTTCTGTGTGGTCAAACACTTCCATCTTTGAGATGTCTGCTCACATTTCTTTCCCTGCCTGACTTCTCCGATGCCTGTGTTCTGTCCATCACAGTGTTTTCAAATGTGGCTTTTGTTTTGCTACACTCCCAAAAAATCCAGCGCTTTAGCATTGCCTCTTCCATATTCTCTTTGAATTAATATACACGGGCGAACCTAATTTTACATACCGGTAGTAGAGTTCGGACGAGAGATTAGGTATGAGTGAAAATCGTGCTTTAGGTTGGCTCCTGTCCAAGAGCTCAACTTGAAATGGAGATTGAGGCTGCAATGGGTCTTTGCAATGCGTAAATAGGTTTTTCAACAACATTTCCCAAGTTGTTTTATTGCTGTCACTTTCAGGTGATTTGTCAATGTAGTAGTTCGACTTTGATGTACTGCAATCAAAATACAGTTGCTAAGTCACTGCGCAAAGGCAGCTTTACCCTCACTTGAAATAAAAAAAGGTCTTAAAATAAACGGATGTTGGAAATATTATAAAGTGTTGACTTTAGAGAGACACTCTGAATGGCTGAGACATATGGAAGAATGATGTTAGCGAGATGAAGCGATGAACAGGACAGATCTTCAAATCCCCGGTTGAAGAGAAACAACGAGTCCGAGGGCATGCAATGGGTGGACGGAATGTAATAACATCGAAAGGGAGTAAGGTAAAAGCTATGACCTGCGTCTTTGCTCCAGGTGTTTGACAGAAGGACAGTTAACGGTGTAATTATCTGTCTGGCAGCAAAACAGCCTTACCCAATATAATGCAAGCTGCTTGCTGAGGAGTCCTTAAGAAGCAAGACAGATCACCCACAATGAGCATGACATGTTGGAGTGTCAACATGGTATCGTTCTTTCAAATTCATATGTCTTGTTTGTCTTTAGTAGTGCCACCTAACAGTAACAGGGTACCACCTGGTTGCCATAATTTTGTGTTCTCCCTTTTTTTTTTTTTTGCTTCACTTGGTCCTACAACAGTTCTCGCAGTCGTTCAGAAAGATCTCCGTTGGGCGAACTGGGGGCTATAAGACAGTGGTTCTCAACCACGGTCCTCGAGTACCCCTATCCAGCCTGTTTTCCATGTCTCCCACAGCCAACACAGGTGTTTTAAACGTCCAACTATTTAGCAAGCTCTGCGTGAAGCCTGATAACAATCCTCAGCTGTGTTGGATATGGGAGACATGGAAAACAGGCTGGATAGGTGTACTCAAGGACCGCGGTTGAGAACCAGTGCTATGAGAGGTCATTTAAGAAACGTTTTAACGGAAAAGTGGATAAAATGGCGTTGTTGGGTATATGACAGCTACAATTTGTAACCTGTTACTATTGGGTGCCTGTTACTATCCATATAAAGCCTGAGCCATAAAATAAATGAGAGAAAATTCGGATTATTTGTAAGTAGAGTATCTATTGGTACTTTTGAGCAAACAATTTAAAAAGAAAATAAAAAAAACGTGCATATATATGAATTGAATTGTGTCATATTTGATACATTTGTTCTCAATGCTTTAAATTTGTACATTTATAACTGTCAAATATATAATAACAATCAGACATATTAGTATTTCCAAAAATCTGAAAGAACATTTCTCACTATTAATAAGTATAGGTGTCTCTCTTTTCTCAATTGGGGCGGTCTTGGAACGTCGCTGGAAAAGCCATCAGTTGCGTGATACTGCCCTCTAATGTATTATCAGTGCAATGCAAGTGTCAGATCATATAAGTCAGGGTTTTAATGGAAAACAAAATATTATACAGACGCTCCCCAACTTACGAACGAGTTACGTTCCGAGCGATCGTTAGTAAGGTGAATTTGTTCGTAAGTTGCTTCAGTGCTATATTTTGTATTATAATTTATGTTTAAAGAGAATACGTACAGTACTGTACTACGCATGTTAGAGAGAGAGAGCGAGAGACACACACAGTATGTACATGTACGTAATAAATTAAATAAAATGAAGTTTAACTTACTTTTGGAAGATGTACTCGATGCTTAAGGATTTGATGGAGGAGGAGGAGGAGGAAGAGGAGGATTTTATATCATGAGAGGTTCTTCGTCGTCGCTGGAATGGGCTTCAAAAGTTACTTCCTCCTCCGTAACTTCAATGTAGGAAGAAGTTGAGGGTCGCGGAGAAGAAGATGAGGGTTGATGAGTATCTTCCTTGGAGGATTTACTAGAAACTGGCCAAAAGAAGCGATCTAACTACGATTGCACAGTTTTCTTTTTTTTCATCATAAATGATGCGGTAGCAATGTATGGCATCGTTCAATTGATTTGCAACCTTTGTGCAACGTTCAATATTTGGGTCTTGCTGCTCGAAGAGTGCGATGGCTTTATCTATGAGTGACAGGCGTTTCTTCTTCTTCCTCCTCCTCGACACGTTGCTGAGCCTCCAATGCTGGGTGAGCGCTCACAGCGCCAAGCGTCGGTATTAGCGGCGGAAAGAAGCACTACAGTACTCGGAAAAAGGTGCGCAATAAAAAATCTAACTTACAGCATCTCTTTCCGAACATTTTTTGACATGCGCGCAGACATGTTCGTATGTACCGTTGTTCGTAACTCGAATGTTCGTAAGTAGGGGAGCGTCTGTACTCATGAAATACAGGGCTCAAAATGTCTTGTGTTTAATATGATATGTTTGGCGTTAAAAGGCTTTTTGTAAAGAGGCTCATGCTCAAAATAACATTATATTATTGAATAACATTTTGTCACATTTAGCTTCAACAAAACTGGTTTGAATCTTTCAGGGTCATGTTTAGAGTCAATCTTGCTTTACAAACAGCATCCCATCCTGTATGTACTGAAACTGCATACATTCAAAGGCCAGTAATTCTGTTGGAAAGAGCAAATGATAGCACAATAATACAAATAACTAAACAAGATATATTGGCTATATTCTTTATCTGTTCAGGAAAGCAGGGATGCAGGGGCCTATCTCAGATGATTTAGGGTGATATGCACGATTCACCATGGAGTCATCATCAGTCATTCACAGTGTTGGCACATAGATGTCAATCAACTCACATTCACATCTACAGGTAGTTTAGAGTCTTTCTCCAACCTAACATGTACTGTATGTTGGTTGTAGAGCCACAAGCAATGATTATTTCAGTAATCAATTTATCTTTTTTTTTTTAATGTGTTAATAAGATTTTTTTAAGTTTACATTTACATCCCTTTTTCTCCAAAAACAGGACATTATTTCAAGTCAACAGTGCACAAACCTAATTTAATTATGTTTCAGTTACAGGTTTCGACTATAATGTGAAAAAATAGACCAAAATGTCGATCATTGTAAAAAAGCAAAGAAAAAGCATTTGTTTTATTTTGGTTCAAAATAACGATAATCCGTCCGCTTTCATGAAGGATGACAGAAATTGGAGAACATTTACGGTTAAGGAGCTGAACTTACGAGCATTTGGACAAATGTAAATACAAAAATATGATTCATCGATTATCAAAAATAATTTTCGATTCATTTGACAATCAATTTGTTGTTGATTATTCGTTGCTCCTCTAGTTGTTTGACTGTGGCCCAAGCCAACATGAAAATTCGACTCAAAACACGTATAGTGAAAAACGCTGTGCTACAACTAAACACATTAGCAATGTTAACAGCATCACAAGATTCCCCCATTTGATGATACAAATTGTATAAGGACTAAACAACCCTGTAAATGTTCCCCAGGGAATTAACAACAGCTAGAGACATACACAGGAAGAGGGTCATATCCTGATAAACAGATGGTGGATGTAGGACCTATGTAATGCATAAGTAAAACCTCATTATGCAATATTTCGATGCGGATTAACGAATAATCTCTAGAGCAGTGGTTATTGAGCCAAAGTGCATCTTTTACATCACAAAAAAATCTGATGACACATCAACAAAAATGTCACAAAAAAGTGTATAGATTACAGTTTATACCAGAGGATGATCATTGAATTGTTGGGCAAATCATGATCCGTCGTTGGTATCGATGGTTGAACAAAGATACATTATTTGTAGTTAATAAATATTTTCCTGCAGAACACCTGATGATCTCTTAAGGCAGAATGCTGATTGGGAATGGCCGCTTCAGAGAACGTGTTATATCGCTCTTTGTAAAAGACTGTGGCCACGCAGGTTTAAAGGGTGGCTTAGATGCAAGATGAGTGATGTCAGATTAGAGAGACGATTTTGAGTGTTTTGCACACAATCTGTATATAAAGCCCCTTAGTATGGTAATATTCACAGAAGAAACAACACAGACAGCGGCCACAAAGTTGGGTTAAACTACAGCGGACATATCGGAACCTTTTGATTGAACACTTTGTGCAGTGCAGAGGAGACACATATGTTTTTGAAGCCAGGAAAACAGGTCATTGGTGTTCTGCATTTTAGTCACACACGAATACAATTACTGCGTGCGGTGGAATGGTTATGTGATGTGTGTTTGCATATGTTCATTATGTATACATCCTGTACATCAAAGAAGCTGTTAAAAGCAGTCGTGGTCTTGCATCTGTGATTACTCTGTAAACAGTCAGAAAAATAATCAATGTCCTCTGAATAGTGATAGACTCAGGCCAACAAAATGTTTGGTAAATTTTGTTTAAGCACATCAGTACTGAGTTAATCTCACTCAATCAAACATTGTTTAAATATTTTTTTTTGCCTTTCAGAAAACAGCTAGAACAGCTTAAACTGTGGTTGACATGCGGAGACCTCAAAGTGGGCATAAAAAAAAGCAGTTTTCGTAGAAACGTAAGATTTATTGTATAATTAATTTAGAAATTTTAAGCCTTATCTTTTGGCTGTTACATCTGTCTAGTTACTTTTGTTAAAGTTAGCGTGGTGACACAGTGACCAGCCGCTCACATCTTACACTGATCAACTAGCATGTTGTTGTAGGCATAGGTTACCTTTTAAAACATCCAATATGGTTCTATGGTGCCTATACTTTATATTTATTTTCACATCTAAGCAGCAGTGGCTTCTGTTGGGAAACTTGAGGTTTTTTTTTTGGTGCATTTACACCATGATGTATAGTAGCTAGCATGTTGTATTAGGCAGCTAGCAAGGCTAATGCTGACAAAGCAGACGATAAACATACCTGTAATCGATTGGTTCTGGATTTTAAACTACTGGCCCATTTCCACCGACGAAATGTACAGAGCACATATAGGTGTCTTTGGGACATTTTTCGCGTATTAATTGTACATGCTTGAACCCAGCGGAGACATTCCTCTGGAAACTCCCTTCATTCGATCCCGATAACATCGCCAGTCACATAGCGGCAGAAGCCAAAGCAGCAGAGATTTGTTGTAACCATAATACGTCTGTTAAGTATATTTATGGTGAAATAACGAGTCAGTTCACAAGTTTTGCCTCAATACACTCCCTCAGTTGCCTGCCTGTGTTCCTTGTCTGAAAATCAATTAGCCCTTGTGATTACTTGATCTTCCTAAACTCATGTTCACTCGCATTCTTTCGAGAGGTTACTGGCACAGGATCGCAAGGTTATTATGGTTAACAAAAACATACAAATTAACTAAGACTAAAATTGAAAAAACATACAACTAACTATAATTATAGGGAAAATGTTGTATGTTTTCGTCCGAATTTCATACATGAACTTTTGGGGTTCTGTTTTAAATGGCTTTTTTTTTTTTTCATAACACAGTAATGAGTGACTCCAAACATAAATAAAACTAAACTAAACTAAAGCTAAGACTAAAACTAATAAAAACTCAACTTATAAAAAGCATTTTCAAAAAAATAAGAACTAAGAAACCTGCTTTAAAAAATAACTCAATTTAAAAAAAGTAAGTCAAATCTATATGAATAATAATATATAATGAATAATCCAACACTATTAGGGGCACTTTCGTCTCTCGGTCAGCCCCGTCGTTTGTTGGATGCCCACATTTTCGGTGAATGCTTTATGGCGAAGCCTTGAAAAAACACAACTGAGCACCGACTGATGCAGGTTTTTTTTTCTCAGTCCCGTGTAATTTTTCAAGGCTTTGTGTCATAAAGCATTCGCCAAAAATGTGGGTAGTACTGGCCTAAAATGTTGGCATCCGTCAACGATGGCCAACAGAGGGTTGGAAGTGACCACCTCTGATTGTAACCCTGCTGCATAGCCACCTCCACCCCATACCAGTAACACTGGCTAGCTCACAACCCATCAAGGTGTAGCACCGACACATGTAAGGTAATCTATGTTATGCTGTTATGTTCCTTTTTTACTGTTTGTCTTTGTCAAATTACAAAACGGTAAGTACATAAACAGTATCAGACTCTCCTGTTGCACAGCAATAATTACAGAGCGTGAAAAAGCAGCTGAACAGGACAGGTTACCAAAAAGAAGAAGCTATTTTTGTTGGTCTAAGTTTCAAAGAGGATGAATCTGCCTATTTAATTAAGTTTCATTTAACATCAAAAAGCTTAACTATCGTAAAATGTGTCTCAATAGAGCAACTTGAGCTCCAGTCTGAAATCATCTCTGTGCCATTCTTGTGAAAACATCTGTAAACCTCCAGGGAAAAAAAGCTCCACGTGCTTAACACTGTTATTCGGCTTTCTGCGTCTTTTTTGAGGTAGTGTAACTTATCTGCTTAGTGAACCTGTGAAGTGCATTCAGCTTGACATATCACCAAAATGCAGCTGAATGGATTTAACTGTCTGGAACAAATAACAATATTATGTTGAGTGGATTACTTTTACACATGTTCAGGGCACTTAGTTCAAGAAATCAAAGCTAGAATTAATCTCTAAATAAATACGAGCACAATATATATATATATATATATATATATATATATATATATATATACACACAGTACAGGCATAAAGTTTGGACACACTTGCAATCATGCAATGCATTTTCTTTATTCTCGTGAATGGTTGCTTTATAGATTCTCACTGAAGGCATCAAAACTGTGTATAAACTAATGTGGATTTATGTACTTAACAAAAAAAAGGGTGAAATAACTGAAAACTTGTTTTATATTATAGATTCTTCAAAGTAGCCATCCTTTGCTCTGGTTACATTGTTGCATATTCTTGGCATTCTTACCTCTGGGAACTCCGTTAAGACTGTTGAAAAACCCTTTCAACCTTTTGAAGCTCATCGAGAGAATGGCAAGAATGTGCAAAAAAGTCATCAGAGGAAAGGGTGGCTATTTTTTTTACGTATTTATTTTATTATTTTTACCTTTATTTTTGTTCAATATATAACTCCACATGTTCGTTAGTTGTCATAGTTGTTAAAGTTTTGATGTCTTCAAAATAATGCCAAACTCAGAAGAGCTTGTCAACTTCATGTAGGTTTTCTCAGCAAAAATACACAAACACACACCAAAAAATACACTAAATGTGAAGTGCAGTCTCTGTAACTTTTGTAGTACATGCAACACTTGCCTTGTCTTCAAATATTTGTTATTTTTCATTGGACGCAACACATTTTGAATAGTCTGCTATGTGTATGCGCGTTGAGAAGCCTGCAACGTTTCTGCTTTTTTCCTACAAAGTTTCTGCTTTTAATCTACATTGCAAATTAGTATTGGTGAAGTTTTTGCTTCTTTAAGTCATCGAGATCCTAAATTGTAGCCTTTCCCTCATTTGATTTTGACAGTTACAAATGTTTAAGCCTTATTTGAGGGCTGCTCTGTGCTCCACATGCAGACTGAATAAAGATCTACGTTCATAAAATATACAGCTACTCAACTCTGCCTTTCACATCTCATTTACCTTCATACAGTTAATAGAAGAGACAGCTCAGCAGCATGGGGCAATCTTTCTCATCAGTACAATTTGACATGGCCTCAGGGGGTTGTGTCCAATAACTGGACAAACCCACTTTACCTTTGAGCCATGCTGGGCGAGTATAGAGGGTATCAGAATTTAGTTTTTTCCATCCACAGCTTGTAACTGTCATAAATGATGAATGAAGTTCATCTTCTCAGAGTGCCAAATGCTTGTGTTGCTCTGCTGTGAATGATAGCAATACGAACTCCTTTTAGCTTCAAGCTGGAACTCAAAGTGTGTTAGACAAAATCAAATGTTTTCAACAGCAGCCTCTAGGATAAACCTGCTTTTTCCACATTGATGTTATTGAAAATGGTTAAAATACCTCCTCAATACTCTATACTCATCAATGGACTAGTGTTTCCCACTTTCCTTATTTGCCATTTCTATGCTGCCAATTACCACTAAATCACTTTTTTTTTTAAACATACAGACGCTCCCCACCTTACGAACGAGTTACGTTCCGGACGATCGTTCGTAAGGTGAATTTGTTCGTAAGTTGCTTCAGTGCTATATTTTGTATTATAATTTATGTTTAAAGCCTATATAAGTATATTGAAGGTTTATATAAGTATGTTTAAGGCTTGTACAAGTAACCTGCATTGGTTTGTACTGAAAAAAACTTTTAATAAAATGGAGAGAATACGTACAGTACTGTACTGTACTACGTATGTTAGAGAGAGAGAGCGAGAGACACACACAGTATGTACATGTACGTAATAAGATAAATAAAATGAAGTTTAACTTACTTTTGGAAGATGTACTCGATGCTTAAGGAGATGATGGAGGAGGAGGAAGAGGAGGATTTTATATCATGAGAGATTCTTCGTCGTCGCTGGAATCGGCTTCAAAAGTTATTTCCTCCTTCACGGGGACCGGCGTTTCTTCCTCCTCCTCCTCGACACGTTGCTGAGCCTCCAATGAGCTCTCACAGCGCCAAGCGTCGGTATTAGCGGCGGAAAGAAGCACTACGTGCAATACAAAATCTAACTTACAGCATCTCTTTCCGAACATTTTTCGACATACTGTACGCGCAGACATGTTCGTATGTACCGCTGTCCGTAACTCAAATGTTCGTAAGTAGGGGAGCGTCTGTACATTGATATATAGTGCTTTTGTACTGAACAATTCAGGAGATGATCTACATCATCCACAGCTTTAGCTCTGTTATTCTGCAGTTCACTCTGATAAACAATCTCATCTCTCTCTTTTTGTGAAAGCACCGTCAGTTGACAGTAATACCATCTGACTCAGTTGTTTGCATATTTGATTGGATCAGCATCTTGCCACATTGTCATTTAATGTAAGATGTACAGTTCATCGTAGCATCATGTAACATGAACAAGAACTCCACACTTATAAAAGTATATTTGTTAGTTATGATTTTAAGACAGAAATTGTAATTAGGAGGGGAATTTATCAAACCAGACGTATTACTGCTTGGCTAAGAGATTGTTGAATCACTTGTATAGATCATCAATCTGCTCGCAGTTTTTCTTTTATTTGGGCAGTTTCTGGAAGGGGTTTCAAAATTATTATTTTTTGGAGTACAAAATGTATACAGCTTGATTTGAGTACTCACCAATCGCAACACAAGTACCAATACTTGATAATGCCATTACGTCTTGCAACTAATTCAAACGTGTTTTGTTTTCATGAAAAATTTTCTCATGCACAGAGCCGCTCATGGAGCATCTCAGGGACACACTCTGCAGACTCTCACAAATGACACTATTGTCGTTTCTTAACTGGATTAGCAGTATTTAACAGACGTCAGCAACAAATCTAAAAAAGAACGAATTGGACAGCTCTCTGCTTCAAAATCAAAGGTAAACATATGCAATATAATAGTTTATAAACCAGGGGCGTCACTAGGTTTCATGGAAAGGGGTGGCTTAGCCCCAATGACAGGGCTGGGCAAACTCGGTCCTCGAGGGCTAGAGTCATGCAGGTTTGGGATGTTTCCCTTCTCCAACACAGCTGATATAGGATCAGCTCATCAGCAAGCTTTGCATAAGCCTGATAACGATCATGTTAATCGGAATCAGCTTGTGTTGGAAGAGGGAAACCTCCAAAACCTGCAGGACTTCGGCCCTCGAGGACCGAGTTTGCCCGCCCCTGCCCTAGGATATGCACAGATGGACAGATATAAAAGGAATACAATATTGTGTAAAAGTCAAAGTCATCATTAGACTTGAAGTGTTATTTTTCGTCAGTATTTTAATATGGTAAACAAACACATGAAGCATTTTTATCAAATTAACCATATATATATACACACATTGTCTACAGTGTACAAAAAACTGTATGCAAAAAAGGTAACTGTTGTCATAAAGTCCGTCCGTCCGTCTTCTTCCGCTTATCCGGGGTCGGGTCGCGGGGGCAGCAGCTTTAGCAGGGAAGCCCAGACTTCCCTCTCCCCAGCCACTTCAGCCAGCTCATCCGACGGGACCCCAAGGCGTTCCCAGGACAGCCGAGAGACATAGTCTCTCCAGCGTGCGTTGTCATAAAGTATCATTTTCAATTAAATAAGATACATTGAATTAATTATTAACTGATTAACAGAAGGAAAATATTACTCAATGACTTCAAAATTAAATATGAAAGTAATATTAAAGTGTGAATATTTTTTTTTTATTTCAGATTAAAAACTATGCTTTTCACCACGTCTATGATTGAGATCTTTCAAAGTTTATAAACCCTAATTATTTTCCTTACAAGTTTTATTTACTCATTTTAGTAATCTCTAAAAACGTAAATGTTTATTTCCGTACTTTGTAGGTGTCCTTTAGATCTTTGTAGGGTTTTTTTGCTTTAAAATATTGTACTTTTATTATGTAAAGCAGCCCGATTTTCCTTGCGTATGACATGCTATAGCTGTCTGCCTTAAATTTGTTTTAAATATCTCTACTTTCTGTTCATTACTAGGTGCTACGGATGAGGCACGGGCGCCTTAACTTGAGGACTCCCTGTAGTAAATTCATGTATAATAATAATTACTCCCTGATTTTTATCTTAAACATTTACCAGCATTATGTTTTTGTACATTAAACATCGAAAACGTCTCAGGACCAACACGAGAATATTGCAGTGCGTCTTTTCTGCTGTCATTGGCTACTCTTTTAGTGTTAAAAGAGCTTAAGTGGAAGTAAGCACAAGATGGTATCTTGTTTGTCTTTTTGTTTATATTATATACAGTGGAACTTCAAATATTTAACATAATAATTTCCCACTAGCTGGCCATCCTTAAAATAATCTGATTAATTACTTAAGGAACATTGAACCAGCTAACCTTCCATCCATCTATTTTCTATATTGTTTGTTTTTATTAGGATTGCGTGATTGCGTGTAACAGGAGCCTATTGCAACTGACTTTAGACAAGAGTGGTGGTACACCTTGGAATGGTCGCTTGTCAATGACAGGGCACGTACAATATGGGCAAACAAGCATTCATACTCACTTTCACACTTGTGAACAATTTAGACATGGGGACCAGTAAAAAACAAAACACTCATACCTGCCAGAAAGGCAAACTCATCACCACTAAAATGAAGGGGAGGAGAGAGAGAGAGAGAGAGAGAGAGAGAGAGAGAGAGAGAGAAAAAAGTCTCTCGATATGTCATGCATCATGACAGTCTAAACTCCAAATTGTTATGTATCTTTTTTTATCTTAGTTTTCAGTTTTCTTTAGTGAGTTTGAAATTGGAGCTTTACTGTACTCAGCCTCTCATGTGGAACTTTTATTGAAACATTAGGGGGGAAAACGTTTGATGACACTCTTGAGTCTAAATGCATGCTTTTGCTATCCGGAGATCAGTGGTTGGCAGTTTCTCTAGTCAAGCACACTTAAACAGGCAGGCCTATGAGGATTTTCCAACTAACACCAGCGTGCCTCTCATCTTGTATCGTATTATTGTACGAGCATTATGAGCTTAAGGGCGCACTGGGAGATCAGCGTTTATTCCTTTTCCAGTCTGGACTGTGATGAATGCTGAGGGTCACGCTTCAAGTCCTGCTGCGGACATAAGGAAATTGCATTTAGTTGCTGTTAAGATTCCCTTGAGCAAGGCACCAAAACTGTTTTTGATATTTACATGAGTGCAACATTTTCTTTCACTATCAACTGTGGCACTTTCATCTAATGCTTTGACCAACAGAGACAACATAAATTCCAATTTTTGTATAACAACATAGAAGTCAGATGTACTGAGAGATGGTGGGATGGGCCAGTGGGGTAGGAGGGAAGAGAGGAATGGCTACATAGATAGTGAAAGGATGCAAAGGTGTATGAGGATGGAAATAATGACAAATGCAGAAATGGAAAATGGACCAGCTGGATACCAATGCCTCCAGATTGCATGAATGAACACACAAACACATGCAAGTGTAGTGTGTAATACTGAACTTTGCACTTCACTAGAATGCTGTTTTCTTTTTCCAGTGGTCTCGTAGCAAAGACTTGATTCAGGTCATTTTGGGTGGGCATTTTGCCACTTGCTGTCAGACTGAAGATGACATCACAGTTACTGTCAAACTTTGTGGCGTGTTTGCGCTGTTATATCACTAGAGCAATATCCTTAGTGAAAAGGACGTTAACAGGGAGCAAGCTGCAGGTGCCGTTGTAGAGCAATATTTAGCCCTCTTAGCGGCATTCGTAGTGGATTTGGCCTTTAGTCTTTGTATGATTAGATTTATAAGCACTCATCAGTGTAAGAGAGTTGACGGATAAACGCTAGTTTTATCCCTCCTCGTCATTGTAGTCCATTAATGCGGCACCGCTACTTTCCTGCTACAGGGGGCGTGTGTAGAGAAATAGTCAGGCTTGGGGAGTAACGGAATACATGTACTAAATACCATTACGTAATCAGATTACATTTTTTTTTTTAAACTGTATTCCGTTACAGTTACAGGAAAAAACATATCAGGATCAGATTAAAGGTACATTTGTTAAAAATGGGGATTACTTCGAGAGATTACAATTTCTACGATGAGCGAGAGTGCGAAAGAGAGCGAGGGCGAGAGAGAGACAGACAGAGACGGTCAGAGAGAGAGCGAGAAACAGAACGACAGAGCAAGAGAGCGCGCGTGCACGCCCGCGCGAATGGGACCGTTGCTACATGTCGGTGAGGTGTGGACAAACGAACTGACTAGTCGTGTCGTCCAAACGTGGGCAGTTTGAAAAAGCTTCACGGACGGGAGGAGGAAATGGCAACCGGTATTCACTTGAACTTACTCGTCTTGCTGTAGCTTCTTGCTAGTTGGCCCGCTAGCCTAAAACCATAATGTGAGTTACACCTTCCAAACAAATCTCCCACCAATTCACTTTTTAAACATCATACACAACATATACACGGCTAAACTTGTGACTGAGATAAAATTTTATTTTGCAGTTGATGTCACGCATCGTCATCCTCATTGGATGACTCTATCTATCTATCTATCTATCTATCTATCTATCTATCTATCTATCTATCTATCTATCTATCTATCTATCTATCTATCTATCTATCTATCTATCCATCCATCCACCCATCCATCCATCTAAACTGTGAGGTGTGGTTGCTTTCAGTGACAGTTCGAAAACAGCATATGGCCTTCAATCAATCAATCAAGAAATTAATCAACCAATCGGACAAAACACAAGGATTTTTGCTATTTGTAGGCTGCCCGGGTCCCTATCACCCGCAAATAGCAGGGGCACATTGTATAGAATATATATTGTGGTGATATTTATTTTTGTTTTGTCTTCATCAGCATACTCGATATTGGATTAATCCAAAAGTAATCAAGTTACAAGATTTTAATATTATGGTACTTGGATTACATTACTACAGGTAACTTGTAACTGTAACGGAAAACATTTTATAAGTAACCCTCCCAACCCTGGAAATAGTCACGTGACATCCGGATCTCTATTAGCCCTGTTGCTCAAAGCTGGGATAGGCTTCAGTTCACCTGTGATGCTGAAAAGCTGTAGAATGAATGAATGAAATTAATGTTCTGTGAATATGTGTGAAGGACAGTTTGTGTTTTTAAAGGTATGCCAGGCTTTGTACTCAAAGATAGCTGGATTAACTTGATAATGTGACAGATGTCTTTCAATTACTCAGCAGAGAAGGTAAGATGTAACTCACAGAAAGTAGACAATATTTTCAATATAGACAATCTAGTTTGGAAGGGAATTCAAATACTTAGTTATTCCCAATTTCCCTCTTTAACCATCATTTATCCAGGCAAAGCAATTGGGAAAATCTTCTCGTTTGCAATGCTGGCCTGGCTGCAGACAGCAATGTAAAAATAAGCAAAATAAAAGCATATCCAAATGCATATGCAACAAACTGTACATTGTGATTTAGTTATCTATTTACATAATAATGCCTAACCTATAATTTCACAAAAAGTGTAATCAAGACTGTAAACATTTCCTTCTTTCCTCCTTTAACTTTACATTGTTGCTCTATTTGAGTGTGACTGCAGCTGCTGTTTACTGTGCTTCCCACAGAGATGTCATTATACTTTATGTACAGTACATGTGTTCATTCAGCAGGCGCAGGGCTTATTTGCAATTCAGTTTTATAGCTGCTCAATGTTGGAACTTCACAGTGGTGAACCATGATGTGCTTTTCCTTGCGGAAAATCCCTAATGTTTATGCATAAGTGGATGCAAAAGACATCCACAACAGTCTGCACTTCTGTTTCTCAGTTTTCTAACTTGCTCGCAGTATTACAGTAAAGATTAATATGTGTGGGAATAGGCTTTGTGCTCTATTACAACTAAGTTGATGGACGTGAAGATATGTGCATTCTTATTTGATGTATTCATTTATATTTGCTTAACCAAGCCAAATATCACAGTGAAATCATCATTTTCTTGTGGTGCTTTCAATTGTGATGACCAGTAGAGCTGCCAATGAAAATCATTGACGATCATCAGAGTCATTGTTTTTGACGGTTTGTTAGATCAGGGCATGTTGTTAATATATGTTAACTGTGAACATGTGAAACCCTTACAGACTCTTATGTGATTAAGGGCTATGTTAATAAACTTGACTTGACTCAAAACTTGTCACTTGCTGCTACTGCTGGCTATATGTCGCTCAAGTGCAGTAATGGTAATCCGGGTCATCTGTGATGTCAACAGAAGCACTGTGGGTAATGGGGAAAGAGTGGTATATAGAGAGGCGGGCGGCTCTTTTCTGTCCGTGCGCCAATCGCTGCTGCCATGGATAAGCTTCAACTGATAGCGACAAGTTTAAACCTATGGAGGACCAAAACTTAAAATAAATAAATAAATAAATACAATTGAAAATAAAAAGGGATATACAAAAAAAGATATAAATGGAAATTAAAAAAAAAATATATATATATATATATATATATATATATATATATTCATTTGGGGATATATATTATTTTTATTTCAATTTATATTTATTTTTTGTACTTATTTTTTTAATTATATTCTAGATATCTTTTTATTTTCACTGTTATTCATTTATTTTTTATTTAGTTATTTATATATTTTACATTTGGGCAGTTTTTGTCCTTCTTATACACCAGCTTCCAGTGGACGTTATTTGTGTCATTCTGACAGCGTGTGGCATTTATCGCTGGTGTTAGTGAATGAGACGTTGTTTATCAATTAGTGTCATTGCATAGAGGTGGGCAATTTCTCTGCCAAATATATGCATATTACCTCATTTAAATACGCGCAAAAAACACCGGCGCACCAGAACACAATCTGGTTGGCAGTGCAGTTCATAATGAATTTCCCCATCTGTGCGTGTCTTGTGGATTAGACACTCCCGGATTGCTCTATTTATAATGGTTAGCACCGCGCAAAAGCCACGCAAACCTTTTGTGGATTTGGCCCTGACTGCGATGCAAACCTGCCTTACATGGCAGCACGGTGATAGACAAGCATCTGACATTCAAAGGAAGCATATTGTGGCTGATGCCTGTACTCTGCAACTCAAAATGTCAGTGGTCCAGGAGAGTCATGTTAGGACACCCTGACGATCATGCAAATTACCACCATTCGCATTGGAATGCTAAACAATAAGTACTTACATTCATGATCCAGCGACGTTGATGGGTACAGACAGGAGTGTCATACAAAAACAACTAACCGGGTCGAAACTGACTCCAACATCACAAGACATAATTTTCACATCTTTTTATATATATATGATTTTGTTTAAATAGAAGTAACTGACTGAAGTCAAAAAGTTTTGAGGCTGTAAACAATTTCAGTAGTACTTATGTGCATTTAAAATCTAAAACGGGTTGGTGCTGACCCTAACACAAGAGGAAGGTTTTTGAAAAATACATAAGCATTTTTTTTTTAAGCTTGGACATCTCAGCTTGCATGTCAAGCAGGGAGGTAACAGATCCCATTTTTAATTGTCTTTGGTATGACACAGCCAGGGATTGAAGCCACAACCTCCAAGTCTGAGGGTAGGCACTCCACCACTAGACCACTGAGCTTATACTGGAACAAGGAAAAACGAGTTTAGTAAATATAACAAAACGGACCAGCTATTGAAGAGGAATAAAAAATATTTGTCCTCTTTGCGTGTTCCAAAACTTGAAGACAGATTTAATGTAAGAAAAAACACCTTTGCAAAAATGATTTTAATCTAACAGAGATCTCTGGACATCATGACATGCTCCAAACATCACATAACAGGTGGAATTTCAGAGTGCCGAATGTGTCTCTTCCGCGTGTAAAATGGCTTCTTATAGTTAAAAAGACCGCCTCTCTTTCATTTGTAGACAAAGCATACTCTCTGGGTACTTTTCCATGAGCGATGACGAAAACAGAGTCAGGGGTGCGTGTTCGAAACAGATTCTGTTCTCAAGGACCAAATGTGTTTTCCCACAGAGAAGGAACTTCTAGACCAAATAATATGTCCCAGCTTAAGGTCAAATTATACTGAATTCAACACTACTTGCTTTACACGTCTATAAAACCTTTCAACATGGTTAATATAAAGAATTAAGATGTTAATAATGTATAACAATGGTAAGATATGAAAATAAAGAATTTAAATGTTAATAATATCTAACACTATGCACGTCTGATTGTTTTCATACTTGTATTGTTTCATCGATCCATCCATCCATCCATTTTTTTAACTGCTTGTCCTCACAAGGGTCGCGGGGGGCACTGGAGCCTAGCTCAGCTTGCTTCGGGCAGTAGGCGGGGTACACGCTGAACTGGTTGCCAGCCAATCACAGGGCACACAAAGACAAACAACCATCCACACTCACAATCACACCTGTGGACAATTTAGAGTGTTCACTTAACCTGCCATGCATGTCTTTGGAATGTGGGAGGAAACCGGAGCACCCGGAGAAAACCCACGCATGCACAGGGACAACATGCAAACTCCACCCAGAAAGGCCAAAGCCCGGACTCGATCTCATGTCCTCTGGACTGGGAGGCGGACGTGCTAACCATTATTGTTTCAATTTATCTTATTACTAGATTATGCCAAATCTTAAAATAAGAAAATTAAACTTCTGAAACCCCAGTTCAGGGCCCTTGGTGTTGGTTAGTTAGTAGTCATCTTAAAATGCGAAAAATGCTTGTTTTAAGCCTCACTGTACTTAAAACTGTCTGTTAAGACTCAATGCCAACACTGCTTGATCAAATATGATACTTAAATAAGTATCTTAAAATAAGCAGAATAATCTTGTCTGATAATTTCATTGTAAATAAAAATAACTTGTCATAGCAAAATAAGCAAATTTAGGTTAAATTTAAGAAATTATATCTTAATTCAGTTTTTGCAGTGTGGATGGATGGGTGTATATATACATATATATATATATACATATTAGAAAGATTACCTTTATCTTTGTAATCTTGTGCGTGTTCAAATAAATCAAAGATGAGATTCTTGTAAAGAGGGTCCTTGCAAGGTTGATTTATTACAGAAATCTCTGGTCACACAATTGCATATCACCCAAACAGTGTCATCCAAGAATGTGTGTCCCTCCCCCCAGGAGACACAGCCCTTTTATTACAATCAGAGTTTGTACAGAAAAACGCCTCTCTCCTCCCATCAAATACGAAAATCAGATTACATTCTCACAGAATGAATCATCACTTCCCCCCCGAAAGTGGCCTTCTGTGCAGCTTGCCGTTCACTCTTTACACCAAGCAGAGCAGGAGAACGCTGTCCATATTCGTGGCCCAACAGCCAGGTTAATCCAGCACGTTTGTTGAGTCAGCCCAGAGAAACACCTCTAGCCAAAGATTGAACCTGCCTGAAACACTTATACACTCGCAACAGACAGAGGGAGATGAGATCGTAGCAAGAGAGCACTATCTGCTTGTTGTAATTCATTTGTTTTTGAATTTATTTATCTTTATTTATTCTATAGTTTTATTTAAATTTGTTCACTACACTATAGCAAGTAGTATTACTACGTATATTAACGCATATGTCTACCATAGACAGCTTCTTCATTACATGTTACCTCAAATCATGCTTAAAATGTGACAACTCTCAGTCGGCGCCCTCATGGGAAGTTCTGTCAAGCCTCAGGACTTGCATGCAAAATGGCCAACTTCAAATTCTGAAATGGGACTCAGAGACAGAACAAATGTTAAGTCATTTTCACACCTACGAATGAGTCATCAGAGATGAAGGGGAAAAATAAAAAAAAATGTTAAAAAAAATTACTCCACATTCAACTATAAAAAGCAGACCTGATTAAAAAAATATATATGGATAGTGGCCTGTAGTTATCACCTAAACCTCTATATCCTTCCGCTTAACAGGAACAATTTGATCTAACAGATGAGCATCAGAAGACCCCTGCTATTCACACACACACACACAAAGAGTTGCAACCAGATGTTGCTTGTCCCAAAAAAATTACACCTCTACCTCCTAAAACAATAGCAGACTCCCCCCATCCCCATAATTTTTTTTCCCTTTTTCATTGAAACCTACTATTTTCTACTTCCTGCAAAACGCCATCCATATACATCCTATCTTATCGCCCTCATTTTTGGAGACAGAAAATACCTGTCTCCAACAAACTCAGTCCTCCTTTCACTTTACTCCTGTACTTCTCCATTTTCATAAAGGCATTGAGGAGAAAAAACACAAAAACTTCCCTTCTACTTCAACACTCCCCCAGAACATTACGCAATCACTTTTCCATTGTCAGGGTCACACAAACATTCAACAAATGTTCCACATACACATCTCTCATCCAATCTCTCTCCCAGTTCCCAATGCAATTATTCAACAATTGTTCCTCAACTTCTCAACCTAATGAAGGCACATACAAACGCAACAATCACACAATTTACCCTAGTCATTTTATAACAAAGAATGTTCTCCTTCAATTCACACACCTTCCTCAAATGCTGCCCACACACGCACGCACACACATAACTTCACCCCGTAAAAGCACACATCTCAGATAAGGCAGCTTCCTCTAAACATCTTCAATTTAATAGCTGTTCGCCAATACATTAGAAGCTTCATTAGTCATATCACGTTCTCGTTGTGTAAACAATTTATTCCGTTCAGCCTGTAATGTACGGTGTTGTTTTGTCAATTCGTCGTGTGCAGCTATTTCAAAACGAGAAAGAATGGCACGCCATTTGCTGCGAAGTAACTGTGGTACTTCCGCATGTCTAGTCAGTTCTAAACCGAAAGCACTCGCCTGGTTCAATCGGTCCTATGGGTCATCCTTCATAGCCAATACTTCATATAATATAAAGGATTTTAATAACAAATCATCCAAGAATCTATCGATTGCCTTAACAATCTGTTTTCTTACAGCTGAACTAACTTATCCAAGGATTTTAATAACAAATCATCCAAGAATCTATCGATTGCCTTAACAATCTGTTTTCTTACAGCTGAACAAACTTATCCAAGGATTTTAATAACAAATCATCCAAGAATCTATCGATTGCCTTAACAATCTGTTTTCTTACAGCTGACACACTTATCCAAGGATTTTAATAACAAATCATCCAAGAATCTATCGATTGCCTTAACAATCTGTTTTCTTACAGCTGACACACTTATCCAAGGATTTTAATAACAAATCAACCAAGAATCTATCGATTGCCTTAACAATCTGTTTTCTCACAGCTGACACACTTATCCAAGGATTTTAATAACAAATCATCCAAGAATCTATCGATTGCCTTAACAATCTGTTTTCTTACAGCTGACACACTTATCCAAGGATTTTAATAACAAATCATCCAAGAATCTATCGATTGCCTTAACAACCTGTTTTCCTGCAATTGCGCATAAACTAACGTGATGGCATTTCTGTAAACAATGCTCTCGTCACCACGTACGTGTATAGTTCAAACACCGTAGTAAAATCCGAAATCAGGGACTTCGCGTCCAACTTAACGACTTCAAATTTTACCAATACCTGTTCACACAGATCTCATATTCAATTTAGTTATTTTACAAGACGAATACCAGCTGCAGCGCTTCCAAACAGACAGAATTCCTTAAACGTGGATAAATGTCCACTTACCGTAATTAATGTGGCGCCAGGAATTCTATCCGTCCGTGAACGCCACAGCCCGTAAAAAGTCGTTCGTCGGTAGTCACCATTTGAAGGATTATACTATATTTTGTAATCTTGTGCGTGTTCATATAAATCAAAGATGAGATTCTTGTGAAGAGGGTCCTTGCAAAGTTGATTTATTACAGAGATCTCTGGTCACACAATTGCATATCACCCAAGCAGTGTCATCCAAGAATGTGTGTCCCTCCCCCCAGGAGACACAGCCCTTTTATTACAATCAGAGTTTGTACAGAAAAACACCTCTCTCCTCCCATCAAATACGAAAATCAGATTACATTCTCACAGTATGCTAGGTTGATCTTTCACATTTAGACAAAACATATTCTCAGTATGCTAGATTGAACTTTCACATTTAGACAAAACAGAATCTCAGTATGCTAGATTGAACTTGAACTTTCACAAACAGGACAAAACAGAGAATTTAGACAAAACAAGATAACAGATAGGTTAAGGTCGAGTTATATTGAGTTTGACATTATTACACCTGTGTAGATGTGCATCTACACATCTATAACTAAATTCAAAATGGTTAAAATATAAAATAAAGAATTAAAAATGTTAACAATGTTAACAATACACACACACATATATATATATATATATATATATATATATATATATATATATATATATATATATATATATATGTATTAGGGCTGAACGATTATGGAAAATAATTAAATTTTTCTCCCAAAGATTGCGATATCATATGCGATTATTTTTTTCAAGGTCCTTTTCCCTGAATTTTTTACCCAACAAAATCTAATTATAATCAACAATATCAGATCTATTATAGATTACATGATCTTAAGATAAAGGCAAATAAAGCCTTAATATCACAGTTTTTTGTACTACCAGTTTTTTTAAGTACATAACTCCACATGTGTTCATTCATAGTTTTGATGCCTTCAGTGAGAATCTACAATGTAAATAGTAATGAAAATAAAGAAAATGCATTGCATGAGGTGTGTCCAAACTTTTGGCCTCTACTGTATATGAATTCATAAAGAACATTTAAAATGGAACACGCAATGTTTTTCTGTCTCAGAGGATAAATTCTGTGTCCAAATAATGCACAACACAAGAAAATTCTCTAATTAGGCCTACAGTGGAAGAATCCACAACAGCAGCAAATAAGTGAAATACACAGTTTAGTATAACAAGCATACTTTTATTTTTTATGTACTTTTATTTTGTATGTTCATATACTGTATGGTTTATATAATGTCTTGTGCCATTATAAATCAATGTAAAAAAAAAAAGTTGTATAATTGATTTCCAGTGGGTCGATAACAGTCCAATGGAAGTAGAGGAGAATGAGCAAGAGGTCACGGTTTGCGTTTCCTTGTTGATTTATTTGGTAGACTTTAGTGTTTTACTGCTCATTGACATCTGTCAGCTTGTTCTCAGTGGTGTTTAAAAAGGTCTGATGATCACAAATATGGACTACACTAAATCCGAGAGAAAGAATTTGTAGTGAAAAATAAGACACCCGCATCAACAAAAGTGTGATTATCTTGTCAAAACGTCTGCTGAAATGTTTTCTCAGTGAGTCTCAAACATCACCTGAAATAACTTGTTTCATGTAGCATTGCATTCTTTTACTTCGACTTCATTTTTACACAGTTGCACTTGATTGTTAAGTGTTTTTCTTTAAAATGTTGCCCGATTGTATAGTGTCCACTCTTAATTATTAAGGCTATAACAGTGAACACAAATCCAGTTACAGTTAGCATTCAAAGTTGTTGCATTGGTCTTTGTGACAAACTGTTACACAGCACACTTTGTTACAGCTGTTGGTGGTTTTTTTTAAGTGCTCTATAAATAAAGCAGAGTTTAGCTGTCCCAACCCCCACCCACTACCCGCAGTTACATTTTACTTGATTATGCTGCCTTTTGTAGTAAATTGCTTTCACTTTTGGTCCTACAGCTGTTGAGACCAAACTCACCAACTAGATCACCCAACCAACTGGAAATTGGTCACAGTATTAACAGACAGAATATTGCTACCAAGGTTTCAGCATGCCACATATAGTCAGATGAGCTACTGTACTGTATGCAATCTTTCCAGTATGGGTCTCCTGTGGGTTTACTTCTTCCGGGTCTTGTCCGGGATTGAAAAGAGGTGAGGACTGGAGCTTACCTGCTAAACTGAGGTTTCATGAAATCCGCTGCGATCTCATACAATATGCAATATTAACCTACTGACAGGCGTGATGTCGGGTTTTTAAGTTTTACTTGTTGGTGAAGTTCCATTCACGAACCCTGACGAAAACCCCAAATTAGCTACATTCGCATGCATTTGTTTTAGGGTACTATTTACGTGATTAGGTTTTTAATTTAGCTTAACACATGGTAATGACTCTGAATGCATCCTTCAATTTTTGTTGTCATTTTCAAACAAAGCTGTCAATTCTTTATATGTTTAAAATTAAAAGGAAAAGTAATTTTAAAAAATTACGCTAATATTTTATCTTTTACTGCAAATGAATATCGCTTGAAATATCGTTCCACGTAGCTACTAATAATCTATATCATTATCGGCCTTGAAAACCCCCCACATCGGTCTATCACTAATCTGGTCTCTGTCCCAAACAAAGACAAATACTTCCTTTCTGTCTATTTATATATTCAGCCAATTGTATAATTGTACAGTTATGCAATGGATAGTTGCTTTTCAGCCCATAAACTATTTAAAACATACATGCACAGATAAACACACATTCCCCTAGTTACTGACCTGTTTTAATAATTCAGAAGACTGATTTACTGCCTGCCAGGCAGTGGTTTCAATCTATGGACATATTCAACCATCATGCACACACATAGCCATACGGTTCATACATTGCTGCACTTTGCAGTTTGACATCAGCTAAAGAAGTATAGGACATAGTGCGGATACAGTATGGATCAAGTTATTTATGGTATAAAATTTAACACTGATCCAAATGAGTCATCACTTTGATGTAACTAAGCAACCACTAGCCCAGTATAATAACAATTTTGATAGAATTGTATCCCACAGGTGAGAAATATTGGAATACAGTCCTAGTCGTCCGTCTGCTGCATCTGTCACTTCAGGGATATTTTATGTGCATGTAGCACAAATGCTCAAATCTAAAAATGTATGCGATCAACTACGTACATTGGAAAAAGCTTTAGTTCTTCATGGCTGTGAATTTGACAGGCAGGATTTACTAAGTGAATATTTTTAACCTTTTCATGCACAAATTATGATAACCTACATCAGGATTTTTTTGTCGACTGTTTTTATTACTCTTTAGGCATGAAAAAAAAATCTCCTTCATGCTTTTTTAAACATTCATTATTCAAGGAGTTGGTGACATGCCCACTAGGGTGGATAATGTGCATTTGTGCAACTGACGAAATGTTTTTAAGAAAATAATAAATAACAAAAAAATTATGTAAACACTCTAGAAAATGTCTGTTTGATTTTTAACATTGTGTTCACATATTTTTAACATATTTCAAAACTACTACATGCATTGCAAAAACATTTACCCAAAGAAAAATTTACTTTTTATGAAGTACAGATAGTCATTTTCTTTTTTCTGGCAACCATTCATCATCACTGCCGCTGTCCTCATCCTCACTTGAGTCAGATGGTATATGGTCAACTATCCAGTAGGTTTTGCTAGCATGTTCTGCACCTGACCACTACAAAACATAAGGACCAGGATGCTTACTCTCATATGAGGACTAAAATCTTGCTAAAATAGAAATTAAATGATGACCTAAAGCAAAAAAAATAATACTGCAGATAAAGTATTTTCAAAGGAACAAAGTTACAGCAACACTAAGTTGTAGTCACAATACAGCTAATGAGGTCCAAAGTCCAATTTAATGGACTCATGATCAATCGGCATTTCCTCAAATTGCAAAATCAATACTAGGATATTTTAACAATTATATTACTCCTTAGTTGTTGCTTGATGTCCCATTATATTTTTACTTGCAAGGGCCTCCTGGAATAGAATGAATAGACACTTCTTCCTTCCTTGTACGTCACATCTGAACTCCTATCGGCCATCTTGTTTTCAGTCTTTTTTGTTTTGTTTTGGACTTATAAACGTTGACCACTGGATGGCAGTGTATGTCAAGACTACACTAGTGTCCACTGGAGTGGCTACTGACCAACTGTGGCAAAAAGATTCATTTATGTAGGAGAAAACAACGTTTTAGTCAATGTCCACTGTAGTAACAACTATCCGTGAAAGGTTTTAAGATGTCTGGTGGCATACATGACTATTTAAAATATTGAATATTCTTTAATAACAGTGGCACACAAATAGCAAAAAGTGCTTGTATTTCATCGACTGAAGGCAGACCAGACAAATCGTCTGCAAGTGAAGGTGTCGCGCTTTCACACATGTTCAAATGTGTTCAAACCATGATGGATGATATCACAGTGACATTTTTAGCTGGTACATACCCCCTCCCTTTGACAGCAAGACTCTGTGCAGAGTCTGTGTACATTGCCCATGTTGTGAGCACACTTAATAATAAACCAGCTGTAACTTCTGAAGCAGAATTCCTGTACCAAGGCAATTTAGACACGTGTGCAGTGTGGTGTGAAATAAGATGCCTGATGTTATATAACAGAAGATTGTTTTCTCTTGATGGAATGGTGTCTTGGTTTCTTGTGAGCACCCACCAAAGAGTTTGTTTGTACAAAAACGTCACTTTGAAATTTCACACAATCATAATAATATTTCCACACTTACTGAGTTCATGCTCATTAGCCTGGACCTGTTAAGTGTTCTCTCAACTAAGTTACACACTATAAGAATTAAAAGAAAACCTAACCAATTGAGCAGCAAATGTATAACAACACATACTCCCACTGAGCAGTTTAAAAAAAAAACAATATTATATTTTTTATCTGAAGTGGCATGGCTGTTGTGTTGACACTCTTAACTCTTTGACTGCCAGACGTTTTCAAAAACGGGTTGTCGCCAGTGCCAGCCGATTTAAGCATTTTGAGTGATCTTTCAAGGTCCACAGAAAATGTTGTGTTTGGACTATGGAAACACACATACTATCAAATGAAAGATTGGACTCTCAGCTTTCATCAGAAAAAAAAGTTTGTTTCTACCTTATTCCGTTCTTCAGTAATCAACAATAGAAAATGGTTACTTTCACCGAAATTCTCTCTTTTGAAACAAAAAACGGAGAAAAAGAGCTTTTTGTGAAACGATGTTATTTCATGCACTCTAGTGAATTGTACACTTCTTTTTGTCCATGAATGATGCCACAAACACCTAAATAGTGCTTTACTTCTGTAAAACGCTTTCACCAACAATGAAAAAGTGTTTTTTGATTGCAAAATACGTTTATTTCCATTCAACAGTGTAACAATTTGACAAAACAATTTCGCAAACTATTTACAAATGTGTGCAACTGTGGTACTACTTACAATTATGTGGATGTTTCAAATACAGTTTTTCCTTTTGTAACGCTCTCCTGCGTGCAAGGAGACGCCAGGACTCGCACAACAGTTTACTTTCACTTTCACATTGGTCCGTTTTGCGTGCAAACGTTACACTTTCTTGACGGCCTTTTTTTCCGGGGAATAAAAAGCAAGTAGCAGACTGTACACACTTCCTCCGATGAATATGCATTGGACTCGGGGCACTCTCCGTCGTCCGATCGAACGTCCGCCTGTGCGTGCTCGGTTGCGCTCCGCGTTACGACACCGTCATAGCCGCCGCGTCAGCGGTTCCAATTTCGCCGTCATGCTCGGATTCACCTTCATCATCATCGTCATCAATGTACTCTTTTAGCGTTGGTCGATGCCTTTTGTCTTGTAAGTGTAGAGCTGCTTGCAAACGCTCGCCATTGCCCGTTCCCTCCTCCATCTAGCTCCATCTAACGTCTTCTACTGCCGCGTCAATGCTTTCCAACCACGGAGTCACCATCATCTTCATCATCGATGATGATCATCGTCATCAACAATGTGCTTTTTTAGCGATGCTTTTGGTCTTTGCGTCCACATAATTGTAAGTAGTACCACAGTTGCACACATTTGTAAATAGTTTGCGAAATTGTTTTGTCAAATTGTTACACTGTTGAATGGAAATAAACGTATTTTGCAATCAAAAAACACGTTTTCATTGTTGGTGAAAGCGTTTTACAGAAGTAAAGCACTATTTAGGTGTTTGTGGCATCATTCATGGACAAAAAGAAGTGTACAATTCACTAGAGTGCATGAAATAACATCGTTTCACAAAAAGCTCTTTTTCTCCGTTTTTTGTTTCAAAAGAGAGAATTTCGGTGAAAGTAACCATTTTCTATTGTTGATTACTGAAGAACGGAATAAGGTAGAAACAAACTTTTTTTTCTGATGAAAGCTGAGAGTCCAATCTTTCATTTGGTAGTATGTGTGTTTCCATAGTCCAAACACAACATTTTCTGTGGACCTTGAAAGATCACTCAAAATGCTTAAATCGGCTGGCACTGGCGACAACCCGTTTTTGAAAACGTCTGGCAGTCAAAGAGTTAACGTCTTTGGCGCTCCTCCGTAGGTTTTTGCAGAACGTCATTTAACGTCTTTGGCAGTAAAAGAGTTAATAGGCAAGAATAAGAAGTTATTCCGTTGGTGCTAACCTTTTCAAGTCCCTTAAGTGTCCTGTGCCCAGCATGTATCAGGACACTTGGATAAGCTTTATCAAATTTTTTGTCTTTCCTTGTCAGTGTCGGACATGTTTCAAGCAACGTATGCAAACAGTCAAATGTCCATCAACCATCAATTCGGGTATGTGACACTGAATTACAAGAAGTGATTAGACATAACCTTGGGGGAGGGCTTTTAATAATAATAACAATAATTTGCAAATCCCTAAAACTGTTAGTTGTTATTATCCCATGCAAGGTTATTATAGTTAATGAAAACTAAATAACTG
The DNA here is from genome assembly GCF_051991255.1 of Vanacampus margaritifer. NCBI lineage: Eukaryota > Metazoa > Chordata > Actinopteri > Syngnathiformes > Syngnathidae > Vanacampus > Vanacampus margaritifer. The sequence continues at coordinate 49,470,968 of NC_135432.1, read as the reverse complement.
AAACAAACAAATATACAGTATTTTCACGACCGTAAGGCGCTCCGTATTATAAGGCGCAGTCACAGTTACTGGTGCTATTTCTGTTTAACACACACATAATGTGCACCGCACTATTAGGCGCACGCACGGTCAAACATACGCTAGCTCAAAACATATGGTAGCATGCTATTATGCCAAAACATATGCTAGTGCTCGCGCATGTTTTAAAAAAGGCAGCGAACGGAACAAAACTGAGTTTGGTTTAAGTAACAATATAAACAGTGAGTTCAGTTGTACTTGAAGTACATAACAATGTACTCACGTTGCTTTTGATCAATCCTAATCCACAAATCAGTCATAGTCCTCATGATCTTCTGTATCAGAAACAAACAACTGGGCAAATTCTCCATCTCATTGTCAGAGCCAGTCTTGTTGTCGTGTCCTCGGAAATGATGCCGGCTTTTATACGATCCATTGACAAATTGTGGCATACCTTGCACGGTGCTGCCTCCCAGTCTTGGTAAAGCTGTGTTTGCCAGCCTCTCGGAATGATAGAAAGCTCTGCGTTCATTTGCCGAATTTTTTTGAATCACGGAGATAAGGAAGGAAAAGTGATGCAAAAAAACAATCTGGTGTCTTTAGTATGTGGTGTGATCTGTTTAGCTACACTGTGTAGACTTGACTAAAGTGACTTTTTCTAAGTCTGTTGCTGTAAGTGCACATTGTTCAATAAAGCATTTAAAAAAGAAAGGAAAAAAAGTAAACAATACACTACTGTATGTAGTAGTTTAGCCCGGACACCCCTTTGCATTTGGTATGTTTCATCTCCCTCCCTGCCCAGCAGACCGCTCTCTTTTGGAGGGAGCTGTCAATCAAACAATTAACTTGTAAGTGGCTCATTAAGCTCTGAAACAAGCAAAAAAGAAAAAAAAAAGGACACATGCTCACTGAACATGAATGCTTTAGCGCCATGGCATAAGTTTGAACACAACAAATCACGAATGGCAGAGCGAATGCGTGGGGGTTGGTGGTGGTGGTGTGGGGGGCAGGTTCAGAGGGAGAGGAGGGGCTGGGGAACTCGCCACCAAGTTGACTCTTCTGTGCTCTCATGTCTGTCTTCAGTCAGGTCCGCCTTTTTTGTACATAAGCAATGTGTGCGGGAAGTCCTTTCACACAGTCAGTCAGATTTTGGACCTTGGTCCACACACAAGGCGCACCTCACTATTAGGCGCACCGTTGATTTTTGAGAAAATTTAGGACTTAAAAGTGCGCCGAATAGTCGGGAAAATACGGTATACGAAATAAATCGGAACATTAGTAAACTACATTTTACATTTACAAGTCTAACTAAAACTAACTCTAGTTATACTAAAAATGTCCTTCATTTTCATCTTTGACAATTAATTTCATACATAAGATGCTGGACCGGCTAACCAGGTGTCTGGTCGTCTCTTTCACTATCCATCTCTGCCATGTATGAACTAGACGTGCCGCAGATCCCCTCCCCTCCAGCCTCCAACTGCTTTCCTGGTAGAATCGTGTATGTATCATGGGTAGAATTAAGGTATTTTGGAGTCTCGTTAACTGGCAAGCAGGCCAGGGTTGCCAGGTTGTGTCAAATATTCCCCACAATGTAAAACTGTTGGCATTACTGTTGACCACTGGTTTGTGAATGGGTGAATGCGAGGCATTGTAAAGCGCTTTGGGCACCATACGGTGTAGATAAAAGCGCTATATAAAAATAAGTCCATTTATCATTTACCATCACTGTAAAATCGGGAGATTAGAGGTAGAAATGATTGATATGGAACCAGTTTCCCATATGAATCGGTAAAGTTGGCAAATATAGTGGTGGGCGGTATTTCATTCATTTAATTGTTTTGTTTCTGTTTCAGGCAATAACAAAAGCAACACAGTCAGTGTCGGATTCCACTATTAATAAAATAATTACTAATCCACTCCGACAAGCACGATTGAGATAAAAAAATTCAGTTTGAATTAAACAGCTAACGCGGGGGTGAGTGTCCGCCTCGCTTCTTGCTGGCTTTTAACCGTGTGAGTTTGCACCGGTCGGTCATTGCGCACACCGGAGGAGAGGGGCGTCGCTTAGTGTACAACATTTAAGTGTGTCAAAAAAAGACATAACTGTTGTGTTACTGCTGTACAGGTGAGCCACACTTTCTCCTGCAGCGCCTTTTCTTTATAAGAGCCCCTCGAACGCTTCCACATTTTCACCAACATCCCGGTGGCCGTGCTAAATACTTTAGCTAATGCTAGCACTATTGCTATCAAGAGTTTTAAACACGGAAACACTTAACGCTATCTCCGGGTGGCTACAGACCTGTACAGGATGCAGTCTGTTCCCGAAGCGGATTAGCGAGTGCGAATAAATGTATTTATTTATTTTTAAACTTCGGTGAATATGTGAATGTTCGTATTTTAAGTGCGCCGCACCTTGTCCCACCGCACGCATCCGTGCCCGCCTGTGCAAACTTCATTGACTATAAAGTGCAATCAGACCGCCAGAAAATGCTTAACCCTTGTTTGGTGTTTAATGTACCATTAACCAACATGTCTGCCGTGTAGGCAATTTATATTGTGCTTTGTTAAAATGCCAGTGCTAAATAAATATTTTATAATAATATAAATTTTAATTTTAATTAATTATAATAAATGCAATGATAGTAAAAATTGGCATAATTTTTTTTCTGTGTTTCGGTTTTCAGCCAAGCATTTTTAATTTTCGGACAAACATTTTCATTTTGGTGCATCCCTAATATATATATATGAATGTCATAGATAAAAGCAAGTGTGCAAGACGGCTTGTTTAAAATTATGAATTCTATATAAGTTATTACTTTTTTTAAGTCCATACAGTGCATCTTAAGCATAATTTAATATATATTGTGACATATCTAACCTTATAAGCAGTATTATTTACTTATTGCATGTCAAAGTCGGCAGACTGTTATATTATACCTGAATTACACTTTTTGATGTTTTTTCATCTGTTTGTATATTTTAAGATAGCATTAGAGTTTTTACTTCACAATACTTGCTGTGACTTTTTTTTTTTTAAATAATCTTGCTCACAAGAAATACCGTCTATTTAACAAACAACAAAAAAACAACTAAATTAAAGCTAAGCATGTTCAAAAAAATAAAAACTATCTCCCTCTAAATCTAATTAAAACCACAACATTTTCCAAACACAATAGTCAGAATGATATAAATATTTAAAACATTTAAGTAACTATCATGTCAAATCCCAAACTATTATAACCCTGGTCACATGCAGAGTGTACCACATGGCTCAATATTTGTCCAAGTACTGTCGTATCTCAAATTCAAAAGTCAGCTATGTGTAATATTACACTGTCAGTATTTGTGGACATTGTTTTTTTTATTTTTATGTTTTGGTCATTTTTCAAGTTCCTTTGCCAAATCATATAGCAGCACAGATAATATAAAAACAATATTGTACACCACATGCACTCAAACACAGTCTTAATTATAAACATAGATGTTAGACGTTAGAAAGGCTATTTTATGGAAGGTATGTATGATAATCTGAATATGAATATCTGTATGAACAGTCATCTCCTTTTGCCATCTGAGAGTTATGGTTAGTTTTAAATAAAAAGCAAAAATATACAGTATGTCATTATTTATTTATTTAAGAATGGTATTGGTGTAATGAAGACACTGATTTAAATAAGTCTTTGCCCTCATCTTTTGACCCATCTTTGCCTTCACCCTGCTGGCTCAGCTAGTATAGAAGCATTCTTTGTTTCAACTGTGCCCTCTATGCACTGAAGGAGGAAAGCTGAAAGGCGAGAAGGGATATAGCAGGGACCAAGCGAGGCATAGAGAGGGCAAATAGGGAGAGAAAATCCAAGTGTGAAATGGGATGAAAAGGATGAAGGTGGTCGGGGAACTGAGAGGTCAAATGGTAGCAGAAAAGATGGAAGGAGGGATGTCTTCAGATCAATGGCCAACAGTGTTCTAGTTATTGACATCCAGGATCTGCACCATGTTTTGTGTGGGTGGGCCAGGTTTCAAGACATTTGCTCTTCACTTCCTCTTGCTCACTGGCACACAGTAGTTGCTCTTTTGCAAGCAATTAAGCTGCTGACAACACTAGAAAACCTTTCAATACACTGCAGACTTCTAAGTTGTCTATTTTCTCTCTCTCTGTTTTCTAGTGAAGCAAAACAGAAGATATATCTACCAGTAGCCTCATCAGTGACAATCTATGATAACATGTGAATTCTGAAGCTCATTATCGACTTTCACATCCGTCAAGGTAAGGATGTTTTTCTATAATTGCTGCTGCTTAAGAAACACAAGTCAGTAGTGTTTGTCAACTTTGTTACAACTTAGTCATAGCTACCCTAACCATAGCTGAGAAGGTGTTTTCATCAATAAGGGCGAGTTCGGAAGTCCATGCGCTACACTGATGTTGTATGTTCGGAGTAGCAATTTTTGAATGCACTAGTGTGTTGCGTTAGCAAGTAGTAGGGTCTCACAATTCTATTCGATTCTGATTTTTGGGTATGCGATTCAATTGAGAATTGATTTTCGAATCTAGATGATTTTTGATTCAAAATGATTTGATTGACAATGATTTCTGCTTCAATTTATACATGTGCAAAGAATCATTGATCTACTCCAATCTGGTTTGCAAGATAGAATGACAAATAGAGACATTCAAATGTATTCAATTTTTTAATTTTTTATTTACAGTTATTAAGTTTTGAAATGTAAGAAAAGTGCTTTTTTATTTTTATTTATACAAAAACAGTGTCTGGACCACAACTGCTACTCTATGTAGCGGGCTATAAATTTCCTCGCTTTTGCAGTATATTATGCCCTCCCTGAGCAGACTGACTACAGTTTAGCAGACAGCGAACTGTCTGTCAAAAAGAGTTCAATGCTGTTATCTGTTTCACCCTTTTCCGTTCTCACTGACCATACAGAGTGCACGATTAAAGCAGTGAGTTGTTTAGCTTGTTTCCCGACTGTAACTAGCTCAAGGCTAACGCACAATGGAAAGTGCCATTGACTCGCTAACACTAATTAGCGCGCTACATACGGCACTTTTATCACTCAAAAGAACGCCTATTCATACAAAACGCTTCAGGAATGTATATAGAAAAGCATCTTAACATTACTCACCGTCATATGCTCTTTCTACGCTGCAAAAAAACAACAACCAACTTTTATTGACATAACTTGATAGTGACTTTTTCGTTTTACTCTCTAATGTGGCTATAACTCAACAGTGTATTAGAATCCATGGAACCACACTGCCCCTAAGTGTCCAAATCGTGTACACCAACGCTCCCAATAAAGGCACACACAAACAAGGACAAGACAGTATAAAATAATTTACATAAAATTGATTTTGGGACATTTAAAATAAATTCTGAATCATACTAATGAGAATCACGATTCTTATCAGAATCGATTTTTTGGCACACCCCTACTCAGTAGTAATCAATTTACTAACCCACACAGCTAGCTAACGTCAAGGTTAGCCAGCCTAACAATCATCACCATAAGAAAAGCCCCAGACCTAGTGCCACTAAACCGCAAACGTCTGGAAAATAAATTTGTAGCTTACCAACTTAAGAATTATCCCCGTTACACGTAAATGATGTTTATATCCCTCATCAGGCCACAACCCTCGCACCCGCAACCCTTTCTATTACCGTTTCCATCTCCAACTCCCCGACGCACTGGCGCATCATGTCACCAGTGCACACTCCTGCACTCCACTTACGCTCGGAGCGTATTTCCGAACGCGCCCAAACTGTTACCACTCTTTTTACTTATTTACATAGATTAAGTGTTTGTGATTCTTCAGTATCAGGTACTTCATAAGAGATTAGGCCATCTACCCAAAAACTTCAGATTTTCATGACCAGAACACTACCAGAAGAGCTTGGGTGGTCACTTTCCCGCCAGCACATTTGCCAGCATATTTTTTATACAAAAGGAAAAAATGCATCACACTGCAATGTGCACGCATTAAGAGGAATACATTAGAAAGAACAGTGTTTTAAAAATTGTATTACAGTATCTTCGAGTTTTATAAAAAAAAACGGAGGAAAGCTTGCATGTTCTCAATTACCATAGAAATGAGAATGACCCAATTTGGCAGTTGTACCTCAGTGGGGATGTACATTGTACCGGAGGTGGCCCAATTTGGATTTGTCACTGAATCCCGGCTATTTAATCAGTCTTGGCTATGGAAATGAAGCTGGCCCGCTCTTACCATTTCAGAAAGGATAAATAGAATCTATGGTTAATTTGCGTTTGATTCCATTTAATAAATCAGATGTTGAACGTGAAACCCCTTGTAATTTCCCAAACCGTCAAAATCCATAAACTCTTATCCTTCTCTCTCTTCCAACATAGAATAAATTATCATTGAATGCTGCTGATTTGCTCTCCCCTGAGGCCGCTCTCTCCTTTCCAAATTGTGCTTTTCCTTTCCTCTCTTTAGTTGGTTGTTATAGCAAAACCTCAATATGTCCCTCGGGGATATTGCTGACAACTAAACTCAGCTTGAAATAAGAAATGAGAAAACAGTGAGCAAGTAATGGGGGAACTGGACAGTGTGGAAAGAATCAGGCAGTCTTGCAATCTGCATTACATGTCAAGCACATTCATCTTTATAGCATTTTAAGAGATAGACTTCTTGAATGGAAGCGGAGAGAGAGAATGTACAACTTGTACATGTGTGAATCAGTGTAAGGATGCCCATTGTCTGAAATGCTCTATTAGGTTTCATGCATCAAAGGGGAATGAAAAAAAAAAAGGCGAAAAAAGTCGTGCGCTTCTATATGAAAATGTTCAGAGAGAATTTTTGCCAGGGGTAGGTTTTCAAAGCACATACAGTAGTGATCTTTTCATCACACATACCCTAATCTCTCTAATTTCCAAAAGTATCAGTCATATACTGGATATCTGCAACACATTGTTAGGAAGAGCCTTGAGCAGATGACATACAATACAGCACACACACAAACCCTCTCATACTACAGCTGTTAGAGCCATTGTGGGGAAATTATGGGCACACACCTTTTTCCCCCGCAATATTTTCTGCATGTACACTTCCCCAGATTTGCGCCTTGAGACAATCCTGTCTCTGAGGTCCACAGACAATCCCTTTAATATGCTTAGTTTGTGCTCTGACATCCACTGTCACCTGTGGGACCTTGTCTTGACAGGTGTGTAATTCCCAAAGATGATCAATGGAAACATGATGATGTGAATACTAATGCGTATTTGATTTTTTTTTAGTTTAGAATTTAAATAACTTTAAATAATGAATCCCCCCCCCAAAAAAAATCACATCATTAATTTGGTCTTGTGTGTAGAATTTTGAGGGGAAAATGAATGTTCCATTTTGGAATGAGGCTGTAACAAAACAAAAAGTGGAAAAAGCGAAGCGCTGTGAATGTATGTGTGTAAGACGTTTTGGTTCACTTGGTTCATTCTTTACTGCCTGCCAGTCAAACTGTCTTGTGAACGAGCTGGCAACACCGCTGAAATTGGCAGACGTTGCTTGTTTACTCTTCTTGCTTGTTTTGAGGTAATCGTCTTGCTTTAGGGGAACTGCGAGAGATTCTGACACAAATAAGGAAAGAACAAACAACAGACTGTGCTTTATCTTTTTAGTGAAAATAAAAAGTGCCACACTTCTTTAGCGCTCTGAGTTCACTCAGAGGCTGACAGTTGACGAGGGAACTCAACCTGTAAACCTTCAACATGAAATGTTTATTTATAATTGCATTGTGGTTGTGGGTTTACACACTGGAGATGGGAACGTAGACAGAATAAAATTGTGCACTTGCACCTGTCGATTGTTAGAACAGCTTTTTCGTATGTTCGCACCTGACTTAAAGGTCAGGAATCAAATATTTTATAGGATATGTTAAAAGTTCATAGTTTCATTGTTAATATGTTTTGTAATACTCTTCATACACGTGACTTCCAACAAGTTGTCATTCGTAGTTTGATTAATCCTCAAAATACAAACCTGTCGTCACCGACAGGAAAATACGCATATTTTCAAATCACTGTAACTCCTGAACCGTTAGCGCTAGCAACATAATTCCAACGGCTTCTGAGGGCGGAAAAGAGCTTTCCATGGATACCACATACGTTACAGTAGCTAGTAAAATTGCATGTGTGGAAAAGGGGGAAGCGGTGTGTCATAGAGGAGAGTGACGCAGGAGACAGGAGATGACGCATATTTTTCAAATCACTATAACTCCGTAACCATTTGCGAAACTCTGCAAATACCCAAAGACGCGAGGCGTGTGATTCAAATCACACATTCTGAATTGTATTTAGTGATTTAACTGCTGTATACCTACAATCTAACCACTTTCTAAAGAAAATTATGTTTTGTTACGGGGTTCGAGAGGTCTCAAGAAAGCTTTCAATCTTTGATTCATGACCTTAAAGATCACGAATCCCCAGCCACCAATGGCCCAATCATGTGTCTTTGATTATTTTGTTCGACTGTTTATAGTGTTTATCAGCTAGGATAGGTTTCAATTCACACAAAGGCATAAAGTGGTAGAAAAGGAATTGATGAATGGATGGACAATAGTGCCTAAGTAAGTACATAAAATAAGACATGTTAGTTAGTTAGTCAGTTAGTCCACTCTTACCACAGCCATGTGAAAAAAACGAAATTAGTTCTATTAGTGTAGTGGACGGTTTCTCTACCTGCCATATCGGAGATTGGGATTTGATTTCCTAAATTGGAGAAGTTCTTTATAAATTAAATACATTTAAACTAGTGGTGACAAGTCCATCAAACCTTAAAGTTTAAAATATTAATGTTAAAGAAAGTTCTACATCATGTATGGTCCACCAATGCCCAGATGAGAACAAAGAGTCTGACTTTGTGTTAGCGTATGACACAATTGGGATGGAAACTGAAAACAAAACAAAACAAGAGGCTGACTTTGAGCACAGCCCAAACTCTGGCTCAGACTCCAGGAAAACTAAAAAACAAAAACAAAGAGTTTATTTAACACGTACTCACTTGAGCACCATGCATGAGCTTGACACAAAGGCTGCAGTTGAGCTTTAGGCCAGACGTGGCAGTCGTGAGTTAAAAAATAAATTCAAAAAGTCAAACTTCACCAAGCATTTTTAAGTACATTGATGGGGACTGGAGGTTAGCAGGTTTCAGAGCCAACACAAAGACCAATCTAGAAATTTGACTATTTATTTACTGTGATTGTGGAGGAATAAACACCAAATAAATTGATTGCATGCTACATATAAAAACTAAATATTTAGGAGTAGTGCCAGGATAATTGTCTGAAGCTGATTACTAGACTACTATAATATAAATGCAGGCATGCTATTTTAAAAATGCTCGATCTTGTCTGATCTAAGAAGCCAAACAGGGTTAGGTCTGGTTAGTGCTTGGATGGAGACCAAGTGAGCGCCCCAATCATACAGTATGCTCCAGCCAGTGTTGTTTCCAAGCTTCGATAAATAGGGAGAATCAGAAAAAGGCATCCTTCCATAAAACATATTCCAAATTGGCAACCCAAAATAGAGAAAAACCTGGAAGAATGAATACATATGCCATTATTTATGATTACCACAAAAACATGCAAATGTTAAAATGCTAATAGGGTCATTAGGGGAACGAAACTCCAGTTAAGTCCACCACCAGCATCATGATAATTAGAGAATAAGTTGTGGAGTTTAGTTAACAAAATCATTTTACCACCTACTGGGTTGGCAGATATATGTGGGAAAATTAGATCAAAGTACAACATCCCTTTTATTTCCTGCTTACTTTGATGATGGATAAAACCCAAGATGAACGAATGGTGGTAATCCTATGATGTTGCAAATAGATGGATGGCTGGTGGGTCGGCTAAAGGATGCGATGTGCAAGTAATGGTGTGTCTGACCTTTCCATCACCCTCTTGGAGCAAATTTCACTAAAAGCAGAATATGTGGTTATGTTGTCAACTTCATTTTTTGCACATCTCTTTTGCAAAAACGTGTTTTTTTTTCTTTTGCATCTGTTATTGCTTGTGCAATTATTGTGTTGCCTTCATTTTTGCTCTTGTCCCATTGTGCACGTGAGCAATTTTCTCATCTCCACTTGGATGTCATATTTCCTCTGTTGACCTCTCCTTTACCTCTCACTTGCTTGAGTTTATGTGTGAATGTGTTTTTGTCTGACCACACAGTTAAAGCACACTGTCTGGATCTCTCGGGGCACTTTGGCTGTTGAGACCAGCAGAAGGCGAGGCAGGCTTGGGTCACTAAGCTTAACGTTTTCCCACTTCTTTGCCTCTGGTGCAGTGGGACCATAAGTGAGATGAAGAATAAGGCATAGACGTGGCAAAACATTAAATGCATATTCTTTTATGGCTACATGTCATACATGTAGATACAGTATGGCCATGCGCTAAACTTCTGATTAAGAGATTCAAGATTCGATTTTCATAATTGGACAGCTGGGCTTGATCCAATAAGCATTTGGGAAGTAAGGGCTCAAAGGATCCTATTTTTATGGTATATTCCTAAACTAGTGCACATCGAATAAGGTATTTGCTCTATGGTGGGATGGAACGCAGCCAGCTCCCGGGCCATTGAAGCAGCTCTCTTCACTCTCTCACAAATCATGGCGATTGAGGCGCACACATGCTTGACATTGCGGAAGCACAAATGTACCCACAGGGGTCTGTGCTTGAGATTAGCTTGTGCAAAGTGTGTTTATACAGGTAAACTGCAAGATCTCTTCTTGCAGATGATGTAGTTGATCAGGCATGTGACATGGGCAATTGAAAACCGCCTTGGTGTGTGTACGCGTAGTCAGGTTTCCATCCAATAGTTTTGAATTTTTTTAAGCAAATTTACTAAAAATGTGAATTACGGGCGTGCGACTTATGCCCGTTCCTATGATGACGTATGAGTTTTCTTTTGTAAATCTTGATAAACCATAGCATTTATTTGCTGTTTTCCATCTAAAATAGCAATAACATTCACTTCTTTAATTAATTACAAAAAGATTTCTGGTTCGTCCCCCCCCCAAACATACCTTACTTTATCGTCCGACATTGCTTTGGGACTACAAACGTATGTGTGACGTAATATCCGGTCAAAACGTATAACGTGTATCCGGTCTTGCCAGCGGTTGTTCACAAAACATGTTGCCATTGCCAAAATTTGCATTTTCCATTTTTCGATACGCTTCAAAATCCACTACCTCTAAGCGTAAAAACTTTTTTTTTTTTGCGAATTTTGGGCCCCTTTTTGAACTTCTAGTGTTTCCATTCAGTTTTATTTTCGCATTTCTTGAAAATTCGAATAAAAATGGGTTGATATATGCAAGGGTTAACTCATTCAATGCTATTGACGGCTATAGACGTCAAAATATTCTAGTTTAAAAAAAAAATCCACTTTTAACAAGAGTACAAAATCCTAGGAAATAAATGTCATTTTAATCGCCTGACACCCCTAATTTTTAATAATCTTTTTTTAAATATATATATATAATAATAATAATAATCAAGTAATCATTTGGAGCCATTTTTTTAATATGTTAAACTGTCCAAATCCTCTGATATCAACTGTGACTGATTTCTGTAGTCCTTCATTTAAAAAAAAGAAAGAAAATATTATTAAAAATTAGGGGCGTCAGGTGATTAAAAGTTTTTAATCAAATTACTTCACTAGTCAACGCACGATTTTATTTATTTTATATCTGTTGTAAATGTACAATGAAAAAAATCTAGGTTTTCATACTCTTGTAAACAAAAGTGGATTTTTTTTTTTAAACTAATTGAAACAGTTCAAATTGATTTTTGACATCTATAGCCATCAATGGCAGTGAATGAGTTAAAGTTCTCCGTCACCGGGACGGATTTCCATAATTCAAATAAATTAAGCCCTGTCTCACTGAGCCAAGGGTGCGCCCACGTAGCGATTGTTGCTTTTTCGGCAGGCTTCCTTCATTATTGCATAACGTTGCAAAGCCAATTGCTACACTCTCTCAAACCATTTTTATGCTCTCAAACCGTTTTTCAGAGAATTTTTTAACATGTTCAAAATTTGATTAAAAAGAAACAAACAGACGTGCCTTTGATAGACGAAAATGTCATTTGCGCAGAGTTACATGCACGCCATTGCATGGTTGTTGGCGTCACAATAAAGCTGTCCCGACAGCTGGAATATGTGGATACTTTTATTTTGTAGGTGACATGGGAAGTGTTAATCTTCATGACGGGAGGAAGAGGAGTGCTATACATCAAGTGTGTGAGCACTATATAACAACAGGCATGAAAATTACGCACTTTTCGGCGAAATACGCCGTTTAGAAACCAAAATATGTGACCCACGATGTGAATCGTGAAGACCCATGTGTGCCAATGGGGAGTGCTACCTACGTGCTACGTATGTCGAAACTAACAGCTGGTAGCCACTGTATTGTCGAACGCAAGTTAAGTGTCACCCTCCAGTCACCACCTTTACTATTTCAACACCACATTATAAAACTGGCTAAACTTGCCACAGGGATAGACGTGTGTTTTTTGTGCGTGTGTGTGTGTGTTTTGTGCTTAATTTGCTCATAATTACAGTGCTTGCGTGTGTGCGCGCACATGTGTCTGTGTGTGTCTATCTATCTATCTATCTATCTATCTATCTATCTATCTATCTATCTATCTATCTATCTATCTATCTATCTATCTATCTATCTATCTATCTATCTATCATAACGAGCCTAAAAACAGACTGGCTGCAACTCACAGGAGTAACAAGTGATGCTACAAATATATGAACATTGTCCAACAGCACATGAATATGAATTCATTTAAAATGAGCTTAAAAATGTCACGTAGCCAGGGTATGTCCTAAATGTAAAAAAAAATAGCAACCGTCCTGCGGGTGGTAAGCTGCAACGATAACGGGCCCTCCCAAGTTCAATGAGTTGAAGTAATACTTATCAATACAGGGGAACACCAGCTGAACAGTTACTCACTTCTTTTGCGTCCTCAACGATCGCCATAGACGCAGTGAAAATATTTGTCATTTTTTTGTGACTTGGCAATAAACTTTTTGCTTTCCTCATTCTTTTCGGCCCCACTGGGATAACTTTGTTTCATTTTTTACGTTTCTTTTCAGTCTCGCTAACTGCCGTCACTTCGCGCCTTTCCGCTCTGTTTTTGTGCATGCACATGCGCACTTGGCGCGCTAAGATAGACTGATCCATTAGTGGAAACTGAGGGGGACCCAAGAGACATACGATACAAGAAGCCTTCTGCTGACATTTTAGCGAAATGATTTGGATCAAAAACATAATTAATGTGTGTAAATAAGTAAAAACTATACTGGCTATTAGTGTATGAGGAATTTATGGGGCCCTCTAGTAACGTGAGGCCCTAGGCAACTGCCTAGGTTCGCCTAATGGTAAGTCCGCCTCTGTGTGTACTTCTCGCCTTTTTCATCCCTGACCCGTTTTCATGCCTGGAATTCACAAGATTTGACTACTTTTTCTTTTCTTTTCTTTTTAAATCACCACATCTGGCGGCTCCCACTGTTTACTTTAATGCCTCCATTGCACTGTTTTCTGCCTTTATATTTTGTCTTTGAGAATCTCCCCGTTTGGACAAGCTATATATATTTGTCATGTACAATATTATTTAAAAATAATCCGTGTGCACTGCAAAATTTGACCGCAGTCATTTTAAGAATAAAAGGTTTTCAGTCAAATGACATTTTTTTGCTTTAACCCATGTACAGTATATGGCTTTTGCTTTGCATGGTAGAGTTTTAACATGATGACAATGGTTCTCTGAAGTTTTCCAGAGTCCACATGGTATTTATCCTTTACAAATTGGTGCCGGTTTTTAAATCAGGGATCAAAGGTCATGGGTACTTGAGTCAATGTTGTTTTTTGACCTTGCCACTTCCGTGTAGAAAATTCTCCCAATTTCCTGAATATTTTGATGATATTAGGGACCAAAAATTCCTTTCAGTTGTATGTTAATAAACATTCTATTTGTTGACTATTTGTGCACACAGTTCGTTAAAGTGGTTAACTTAAGGCACAAACATGCTTGTGAACCACTCAGCTGTCTGAGGATTCTCTTTTTACACCCAATCATGATACTCACCTGTTTCCAATTAACATCCTCGCTAGAGAATTGTCTTTTTTAAGCATTCCTCAACTTTCACAGTTTTTTTTTACTACAAAAACATTTGTCCTAGATAGTGTTCTCCTAATGGATGGCAAAGTGCATTTAAGGTTGCATCTGATTGGCCAAAGTCCGATAAAAGCATACATTTGCATCCTTAGTGATACACATGTTGCATAACCATTATATTGTGCCGCCTCATTTTCAACTCCTATTTTTGCCATTTTCATCTTTGAAAACCAAAACTAGACTATTCCCACTCGATTTTCTTCCTCATACTAAACCACTCGCTCCACTTACAAAGCCCTGAATCCATTTTTCTTAAATTAATTTATTATTATTTTTTATTATTTTTAGCTGAATCTTGTTAAATTAGGGTGGTTGCAATTCCACAATTGAAATTAAATGTACTACTATAAAGAGCATAAAAGCTGCCAAAAAGTTACTAAAACAGTATGCTGATCATATATCAGCTGTGTTGGAGAACGGACACATCCAAAACGAGGGCCGCAGTCCTGCAGGCTTCATCAGCAAGCTCTGCATAAGCCTGATAACGATTCTTTTTGCAGATTGGAATCAGCTTGTGTTGGAAGAGGGAAACCTCCAAAACCTGCAAGACTGCGGCCCTCGAGGACCGCAGTGTGACACCTATGGTCTAGATCATGACAGATTACGGACAGATTAAGACGTTTCAGACAAATTTTCAATCCTTTTTGATATACTGCCCTTAACTTCTCTTTAATTATTTATTTTTCTCTGACAATTGATCTGAAATCATGGGTTTTTACCAACACATACAGTATCAATGCGACATGCCTTAATCGTTAAAAACAATAATAATAATAATTTGCCATGAGCATCATCAACCCATCCTGATGATAGCTGGGCATTGTCAGAGGACTGTTTAGGAGGACTGTTTGTGAGTGTACATCATTATTTGCATATTACATTGCATATTACACTGTATTTATAATTACATTGTAATAGCAGAAAAGAATGAAAGCGATGAGGATCAATTATCTCAAGAAAAATGTGTTCTCAATTTCTATGTCAATTTGGGGGATTAGACATGCAATAGTTTGAATTTGCACAACTATTGGTGGACTGTATACATCTTTGACAAGTAATTTGAGCAAATGTGCATATAATTCCATATAATTGGGGTTTCTGCTAGACACTGTTGCCTTTTCTGAAAGAGAGCTGTAATTTCTTCTTATTTCTCTGATTCAACAAAGAATGCCCCTCGGGATGCTATTGCTTTTTTTGTATAGGGAGTGCATGTCTGTCGCTATAGCTAACTGCGTGAGCGGTGCGCGTGCGCGTGCGCGTGCGCGTGCGCGTGCGCGTCTTCCTGTGTGTGTCTTACCATTCCTGACTAAAAAGTTCTTGACTATCCTCGCTATCTCTCTGTGTTGTTTTCACACCCTAGGCATTGGCGGTAAATGAAGTGTATGAAACAGGATGTGAGGGTAGCCATACTTGTTTGCTTTACACTAAAAGCCCCACAGCGTGGACACAAATCATGTATGAATGATAGAAATGAAAAAGGACAGGGAGGTTGGAAGATTACATTTTTTTCATTCACGACCACTATAGCCGTTTCAAATAACACACGTAGGTCGCTGGCCGGTAACCTCTCTGTTGTATACTTGTTGATCTCAAAGACCATAATGATATTGCCCCACATTGTTCTAATTTTTAAATTGCTTTAAAAAAATATATATATGCATAAACAGTACAGTGCATGTCTATACACTGTATATATGTTCATATGCAGTTAACATGAAATAATAAGATGATTTTTGCACTCTCATTTTCCATTTTATTGTTTTAATGTCGAGTGGAAGCAAATAGACTCAGTTTTAGAGTAATATTTACACTTGGAAGAGAGTAAAATAAAAAATTGGCAAAAAAACAGTCACTCAAGGGTTGAGGAATGAACTCACGACCTTCAGGTTGGGAGACAGCCAATCTACCGCCTGAGCCACGCAGCTCTTGCTGTGTGTTATTAAAATCGCTCGTGTCAGCTGGAATCTTCCTAACTCCAAAAGACAAAAAATGTCTTTGGTCTCTTGGAGGTAAGCAAACATTAGGAGGGGCATCGCTCAGGTGGTAGTGTGGCAGTCTCCTCAACCCTTGAGTGACTTTTCCCCCCAATTCTTTATTTTACTCTCTTCCAAGTGTAAATATTAGCCTGTTCTAGAATTTAGTCTATTTGGTCCCACTCTAAATAGAGTCAAATTTACTCTACAGAATTTACTGTGTATATATTTTTAATTTCTACAGTTAAACTTTTAAATGTGACAATTTTTTCAGTAGAGGAACATTGACGTATGTCCCAGAGCATCTTGTATATCATCTGTAAATTTATATAATTTACATCATGTATATTTCTCTGTGTGTTTGTTATTTTTTATTTTGTTTCGGTTTTCCCTTTCATTTGCTGTCCACTTGTCACTGTGCTAGTCACTAATTATGTGAGCTGTCCATCTGTTCCTGAGCAGGTATTATGGTGCAGGGGTTTGATAACTATGCAAACAGCTGCACGCTCTTGCTGGAACAGCAGTTCTTGTAAAGTCACTGCCAAAGCAGAGAGCTAAATAGCACAACGGTCGGAAAGCTGAGCGATGCAGCATAGTAAGCAGATCTATTTATAAACTCATTTGAGATTATTTTAGAACCTTAACCATATGCTGGGTTTGTGAGATTTAACTAGAGGAATCAATGAAACTGCTGTTAGATTATGGCTCTTAATGATTAGATAGGTGACTTGAGCTAGGCTGTTGTGTCGCTGTGACCTGTCCTGGCTTGGCACCTTTCTATCTACCTGCACTCTGGCACACTTATCCAGTTGAAACCAGTTAAGATCATCAGGTCACACATTTTCACATGGACTGAGACTGTTTTAAATAGATTGGACCTTCTTCCGCATTTAGCAGATAAGGTTCCACAGCTGAGCACTCGATCTTTCTAGAATCCATTAAATAGTTCAACTGAGAATATGCAGTGCGCTGGTTGTTATTATTAGTATAGCGAGCATTAAAGATAAAATAGTCAGTGAAAGTTCACATTTGAACTTTACACTGCATCCTTAAAATGGCTTCTTTCATGTACAGTACTTAACATGTACTTAACGTGTTTTTGTTGTTGTTGTGGCTAAAAACAAAGTCTTGAGATGCAACGTTAGTACTTTTGGTAAATTTGAGAGGAGTAATATTCTAAGTTAAAACCTTGTTTTTGAGAGTTGTGGTTTTAGTAATTTTTTGATTATTTGGCCATATCTAATAGGGACTGGCTGTGATGCTGATCCTCACTGATGTTTTTTGACATTTGAGTCACGCTTGAAATGATTTACAAACGTACCCGGGTGTGCTTTTCAATTTAGCAACTGTTATCCTGAAATGCCCCCATTTTATTTGTAATACTCACATTTGTCAAGCAGCTTGTTAGATGGTAGCCTTCCTGGCCCAAATCTAACTGTCTTTTACAACATGCTTTGCACTACAAACTCATCTGTCCTCTCACATATCTCTTTTCCTCCCTGATGCGATCGTTTTTCATTGTCTCTCATCCTATGATCAGTTACCATTTACGGTCCTTCTTTTTCTCCCGGCCTCATCTCTTATTGAGCAGCTTGTTCCGATATGATAGGGTTTCATCAGTCTGTCTCTATTTTCACTCTCATGGATAGAGTTTAGTTGTCTTTAGACCTTTCCCTATCTTTAGACCTTTCAACGGATTAATAGATGCATCTTCCAAGAGTAAGGACATCCTTAAAAAATATTTTGTTTTTATGCCATGTGCAATAATAGGGCCCTCTAAAATGTTCAAATATCTCTTGTCTCGGCCACAATCACCCCAACAGCACTATCGTGATAGTTAGATCAGATTTCAGATTTGAACTTTGCCTATGTCTTATGACTTATTCAGCCAGCGCCGCAAAATGTAAAATATTTTGGTGCTACAAACAAGTAAAAATATTTAATATTGTAAATTACTATGTATATGTAGAGGTAGAACAAAGACTACGCTTCTATTTTTAGATGCTGTCTAGTAAGTAATTGTTTGGTGATTTAAAATAGTCCTAATGCAGAAATCTACATACACACTCTATGCCGCAATGTCAGGTTCCACTTATTGTACAGATGAAAATATAAATTTTATGTCTAAAACACTAATCTAAATTTCTTTCTTTGTGGCCAAATTAGCATATTTGGTTACCACAACAAAAATTATAAATATATTCATTTATAATCAATTATTTTTTCAAGAACAATGTGTATTCAGGAGATACAATACAAAAATAAAAAATCTCCCCTTCAGTGCAAGCCTTCGTTTAAAAAAGAAACAGCCCAGGCAGAACAAAGGTTTTGGCTATGGGTTTTTGTGAGGGAGGCCAGTGAGTTCCTCTTTGTGGATGCATGTGTTGTGTGTGTGTGTGTGTGTGTGTGTGTGTGTGTGTATATATATATATATATATATATATATATATATATATATATATGTATGTATATATATATATCCCAACTGTAGCAAATCATCTTAAAATGTAATACAATTAATGAGTAATAATAATAATAATAATAGTGAGTCATCACCTTATCGTGGTGGAGGGGTTTGCGTGTCCCAATGAGCCTGGGAGCTATGTTGTCCGGGGCTTCATGCCCCTGGTAGGGCCACCCAAGGCAAACAGGTCCTAGGTGAGGGACCAGACAAAGCATGGCTCAAACGACCCCAATGACGAACACAAACCTTGGATTTTCGTTTCCCTTGCCCGGACGCGGGTCACCGGGGCCCCCCTCTGGAGCTAGGCCTGGAGGTGGGGCTCGAAGGCGAGCGTCTGGTGGCCGGGCCTATACCCATGGGGACCGGCCGGGCACAGCCCGAAAAGGCAACGTGGGTCCCCCTTCCCATGGGCTCACCACCGGTGGAAGGGGCCAAAGGGGTCGGGTGCGCAGTGAGTTGGGTGGCACCTGCTGCCCCCGCGACCCGACCCCGGATAAGCGGAAGAAGACGGACGGACGGACGGACAATTAATGGCACGTTTTATTATTTTTTCAATTTGCTCATAAAAGACATTGTGCATAGACCACACAATAAAATGAATTAAAAAAAATCGATAAATAAAATAAAATAATCCAGTG
Source organism: Vanacampus margaritifer (assembly GCF_051991255.1). Lineage (NCBI taxonomy): Eukaryota > Metazoa > Chordata > Actinopteri > Syngnathiformes > Syngnathidae > Vanacampus > Vanacampus margaritifer. The sequence continues at coordinate 49,451,650 of NC_135432.1, read as the reverse complement.
GCCAGAAAAAAACGTCCCAATCAAAATATGTGGTTGTACAACTTATTAAGAAAAACATACAGTGAAGAATAGGACTTCAAGTAATTTAATATCTTCCATGTTAAGAATTCCTTCCTGTTTAGTGTGTAATGTTTGATTATATCATGTTTTGCAGATAAAAAAAAGAAACAACAGGATTGGCGAGTTAAATATCAGAATAATGCTATAAACGATATATCTCCTTTCTGTTTAACACTACTCTCTGGTATGTTCCCGCAAGACTGAAAATCTGTAGCAGTCAACCCGCTTTTCAAAGGGGGGCAATAATTCTGACCTGAAGTGCTACAGGCCCATCTCCATTCTACCTTGCCTCTCTATAATAATAATAATAATAATAATAATAATAATAATAATAATAATAATAATAATAATGATAATAATAATGTATCAGATTCATATAACGCTTTTTTGGACACTCAAAGACACTTCACAACCACTTCACAACGGATACATTATTCACATACTCACACAATCAGACTCTGGTGGCAGTAAAATATGGTACGTACGTAGCCACAGCTGCCCTGGGGCAGGCTGTAATTTATCATTTGGAAACTCAAAATGTTCTTAATGAAACGCAGTCTGTTTTTAGTTCTGGTCCTGGTTGCATCTCTCTCTGCTACACAGTGTAGCTGCATTTGTTGACCTAACAAAGGCCTTTGACTCAGTAATTAGGGTTGAGTGTCTTCTCTCATATCCTCTTCGCTTACCCAAAGGTGTTCCTCAGAGATCCATTTTGGGTCCAACACTGTTTAAAATTTATATCAATACCATTGCACAGGCTGTGCATATGCAGATGGCATTACCTATACATTCATCTCCTCTCTGCTGCACTGTCCTCATGATAGAGTAGCTTCAGCAGTGTCTGCTCATGTTTTTGCTGGTCTCGAAGACATTTAACATTTTCAATTTTTATTTTTACTGTTTATGAATTTACTTATAGTATATAGATGCCATATAACTGTGATAATGTTTGTGTGAAATATATTGGGCATATTAACTGTATTGTAATGTATAACACTTTTCACTCCCTTCCAGCTGGTGAGATAGGAATGTACATGGGAGTCAAGTTCTCATGGAAGATAACACTGTGGGTCTGAGGGAGTCTAGGTCGCATGGCATTACCTGTCTTATCATATATTTCCGGCTTTGGACGGGGAAATGGAGTAAACATGTCAGTAAATCACTTGTCTGTCTATTATAATTACTAACCCTTTGACCAGCCTCAGAGGAGGAGTATGCTTTTTTCATCTATAAAACGACTGTGTGTTTTCATATTGACACACTCGAGGCTTAACATTACCTTTGGAATGTAAGCATTTACTCAAGTGTCTTTAAGAGCTCTTAAAATAAATTTTTTATAAAGAAGGCTTCTTCATCAGATCTCATTTTTCAATTATTTTTGAACACGCAAAGATTACACTTAATATAGTAATCAAATAATACCTTCAGTCTCCACCTGCTTTTAAACACAAATAAAGTAAAATGCATTTAACAGAAATCTCCTGAAGGCCCTGTACAGTACAGGTACAGTTTCTGGCTTGACAGCACACTGTCATTTGAAACACATAAATACCTTGTTCACAAAGGTCGAATCTCAAATTGGTTTTCTTGACCGAACAAATCTTCAACACATTGTGCAAAACATCTTCAGTTAAAATGTCAGTTAACCCAATTTTTGGTTATGGTGCCATAATCTACAGGTGTGCTTCCAACTGCGCCCTGTCGTGTACGATTCCGCCGTAGGTTTTGTGACTTGGGCTCCCTTTAATACTCAGTACTGCAATCTGTGCTTTCTAATAAACTGGCCCTCACTTCACTCTGACAGACAAATAAATTGTTTTTTAAACATTTAAAAAATTCAATTGGGAAAACTCCTCTCTATTTACAGTCATTGTTAAATATCCGTCACACTGCTCACAGTGATACACTCCAAAATCGTCATCAGTCTCACAGTCCCAAAAGCCTGTACTTCGTTTGAACGGTTTTCTGCTGCAGATGATTGGAAACATCTGCAGCAGAAAACCTGATAAGAATTTTAGAAGTTTTCATGTTTTTAAAAACTCCTTACAGTTTTTTAAAAACACTACACTTGCTTTGTACTTTGAACATGCATCACTGTACTTTTATTGTGTATTGTTTTCATGTGTTGTGATGTTGTTTTGTTCTTATCACTTGGATGAAACTACTTCTTATGCTGCCCCCTGGCCAGGTTGTTATATTGCGCAGCTCTAGCTGATTTATGAGCATTCAAACAGGAAGTGCACTGTGGTGGCCGCCAGAATGCATTAGATGACACATACCCACATTCATTATTAGAGAAATAAGAAGGTACAGAAACTCTGGCTTCCTATGCCTTCTATGATAACAACAATTTCAGTATGCTTATACATACAGCATTTACTCTTCATACAATATCTAAAATTTGCTGTATTACTGTAGCTGCTAAGCAGAATCAAGAAACATAGTTGAATTAAACTTGAAAATTGATGGATTATTATAGTCAGAGGGTGGAATTTACCTTTGGGTTTAGTTAGGCACATAAACATTCTATGCAGAGGTGGGAAATCCAAGTCCAGAAAGTAAAAACCCTACCACAATTTGGCTTTAGCCCCTTGTGCTAGTTAGCTAGCTAGCTCCCTAGCGGGTAAACAAGCACTTCGGGAGCTAGCTAGCACCTGGGGCTAAAGCCAAACTGTAGCAGGGTTTTTACTTTCTGCACTTGGATTTGCCACCTCTGATTCTATGTCATGGTAAATGCAGCAGCCTTTGGTAATATTAGGTAATTTAGCAACTTAGGGTGAATAGCCCTATCCCTATCCTATGAGTCTTGTCATGAAGCAAAGTTCAGTGAAAATTGTGATCCAACTGAACTTTCTCGAGGCAATTAGCTTTTGATAGACACAGATGAGGCTTTCTCCCAGATATTAAAAAGTGATCACAAAACACGGCATGCAGGTATTTTGGAGCGATTAGACAATACACATGCCTGTGCACTAAATATACTCACAACACACTTTATACATAGAAACACAAGCTACATTTAGCCTAACACTTGTGTTTAACCTACATACTCAGGTGATTAGCCTGTGGCTGGTGTGTGGCTGTCAGACATCAAAAGCAACTAACCCCAAGCATGGCACTTTGATTCTGCCATTTAAGTGGATGTTATGTAATGTTCCTTTCAGGACTTTTACAAGAACAGACAACAGGGTGATAAATAAATACATAAGTACCTACTGTATAATCGTTATACCTTGTGAAAATGGTCTTTTTACAGCTTTAAACACATTTTTGTTTGTTTTCTTTGTTTGTTTTTGTATTAAAACCACTCACCATAGACACATCGAAGAGCTGGCAGCTACAGTACAAACACTGGGTCTCAATCACCCAAAGTGACATCTTAGTACTGCTATAATGACGCTATAAAGCTATAATCATGTTTTTGGGGGATTCTATAATTTTTTCACAGTAGATAATTATTTTTGATTAACGATGAAACACATGAGACAGAATATGTGGCAGACTAGGTGTCAATCATTTGCCATGCACTTGCGCTAGCAGCCTTCTCCCCTTGGGCAACCAACGCTTTACTGAATCATCGGAGGACTGTCGTTAAAATGTTGCCATAACCCGTATTGGGAGTGAAATTTTCTAGGGATGCCAGCTCGGCAGAGCAAATGTACAAACTTGTCAAACTTGACTGCTCAAAGAGGTTGCTGGTGGTCATGTTAGCAGCCCTGGCTTTTAGCTCATCACTGACCTTGTCTACCTAAAGTACGTTGGTCGTGCGGGCTCGTTAGTGAGGACCTTGCCGGATGATCCTCATAGCACACGCACCGTTCGAGAGCTAAGTGTGCTGACTGGTACGCTGAAAGCTGAAGCTGTTAGTCTACCAGCAAGCACCCTCTCTTTGAGGCATCGGGGGAGTGAGGCTCACGTGCTCATCTCTGTTGCATACAATGTACAGTAGAAGCTGCTTTTAGAGGAGGAGTGGAGGAGGAGCCACAGGCAGCTGAGAGGATTAAGAACCGATATGTAATTAGTAGTGCCTGCCGGCGGAACTCGGACACCAAATGCGCTTTCGCATATTTATTTAGCATTTAACCATATAATCCATTTGAATTGGTTACTAATTGTTCTTTTGACGAAAAACATATCATAGTGCTAAAAATGAACTGCACTTATATAATATAACGTTTTATCTACGCTATATGTTGTCCTACATAGTCACTTTTTGGAAAACATATTGGATTGTATGCTGCTGATGCTACTGACAAAAGATTTTCCTTTTAAATAACTCAAAATAAATTTAAGCTTCAGGTTCCCTCACTGTACACTAGCCAAAGGCGGAACCAAAGTAGTTTTTTTTGCTTTTGGTAATGCTTTAAATTCATCCATGTCAAATTCAGTTTTGGCATTTGTTTTTAACGGACAATTTACATCTCCACTCAAGTCACCGCCAAATCGAGCACAATCGGATAGATGCCAAAGACTTCTGACTTCTGTTTTACACATCAGCACATCTTCAGTATCTAATCAAATTGTGACCTATAAATCGTGATATGAATCGAAAGGTACTAGGCAATTCACACCCCTTATATATATATATATATATATATATATATATATATATATATATATATATATATACCCCATTAGTAACATGTCTGCGCCAATTATGTTTGTCACCTCTTTTTGTTTTATTATTAGATTTTATATTCCAAATAAGTAACTTCAAACCGATACCAGTGAGTGTTTTGCAACACGCAACCAAAAATAAGTCATGCAAGTAACGCAGTAGCTAACACTGACATGATTACAGTGCACATTCATGCAGTGCAAACTCACACGTTAAATATAAATGTGATATTCTGAAGAGTGAGGCCAAAGGGGACATAGCATGTAAAATGTGAAGCATAGTTTACAGCACTGGCACCAAGTAGCCCCCAAGGAACACATGAGTTGCTCGCAGGCCTGTTCTAAAAATAGTTAACCAGGCATGGAACATTATGATATCCTAGAAATTTTGGATAAGAGATTATTTGAAAATGTAATCATTGGCAGAGATTTAGAGAAATAGTGTTGCATATTGATATTTACTGTATCTTATATTGTGAGAAATCATTAACTAATTTGCTCCCCAAAACGTATAAATACGTTCTATTTTAAATATTGCCATGGTCCCAAAAACTTATTTACTTACTTACTTGTTGTTGTTTTTTTTTAATTTTTTTTTTTTGCTAGCGCATACAGAAGGCTTTGATGCAGCCTCTGACCTAAAGAGGTCACCTAAAGCAATGCTAGTTAATACAAAAACAGCCAGCAGGTGGCAGCAGAGCATAGGAAATGAACCAGGACCATGTAAAAAAAAAGCAACTAATTTACTCAGTCAGAATTCTAAATAGATTTGTGAATAATTATGAAACTTAGCTATATTCTAATGCTAATTGCTGCAAAACGAAAACAGATAGAAATATACTTTTTTTTTCCTCATAAAAGAAGAGAATCTTTCTTTTTCCATGTTATTATAGCAATAGAACACAATATTTGGTGGGCCTTGCAAAATCAGTCAAAATCTAGTAAAACAGCCCCGGGAGCAAAGGGTGTTGCTGCAGTGAAAATGGTTGCGAGTGAATGAGTTCACATGATCAGTGTCTTCACATAAAAGGATATGATTAATTATTAATAATAGCAAATACTGTAATAACATTATTAAAGATAATATGAGCAAATTGTATCATGTTGTATCATGTATTGAACTGGTAGCCCGAACTGGTTTACATGCACGTTCTTGCAGTGCACGTCTCATGTTAGGGCTTTGGTCGCAGACCCGGGTGGAGAGGGAGGAGTTGAAATGAGGCTTCATTCGATCTTGCTCACAGTTTGAAAATGGCAAACACCCCCTTTAAGCTGCTGTGGGATCAATTTGCTCTCAATACACTGTTCACATTTGCGCAGTGATTGTTTGGCGATCAATACAGAGTGCTGTTCACCTTTTCAATCAGCTGGTATTGAACTCCAGGCCCTGCCATGACCTTGAACAGGTGAAGTCATAGAAAATAGATGGACTGGATTTGTACTGGCTTGTTTTTTGTGACTGCAGATTACACTAGGTTTGGCATGTGCGTGTGTGTTTGCTAGTTGGTTACTCTATTATTCAAAGACCACACGCAAAAATCCACTATCCCCGTGACACACCGTTTGCATGCCACAATTTTACCAGTCTACTTCTGTTGGTATTTCATCTCATTTCTTATTGAGTTTTTTTGCAATAAATATTACAAGGTTAAAACAACTTTTTTGAGCCAGCCGACATCTCCCAGGGCTGGCTCTTTATCAACACTCGCCATCATCTGTTTCAAAAGATGACTGTGGCTGAAGTAGAACCTGCAGCTGAGCTCATAGGGGAGAAAAAGAAAGCTCTTTATTTATACATTGATAACAACAGGGTGGAATACACAAAAAGCAAGTGCAATGGAGGAGGGTCTCTTGGGCCATCAAAATGTTCATCTATATTTTAAGATAGCTGTGTCCTCTGTTGCTCTATGTTTGTCAAAACACAGGTTTTCAGTTAACACAAACTCTTATGCAAGCTCTTCTTTAATGGAGCTAAATGGCAAAAGGCACCACAGGTGTTTGACCAATACATTTCCAGCTTCAATTAGAGTTGGTATTTACAGTTGTGCTCATCCGTTTATATATCCCTAGGGTATGTAAACTTCTGAGGACAACTGTAAGTAGTAGTTTTGATAAAACTGCTGTGCGATATTGTGCGTTTCCGCATTAGTAAAGGGTGTTTTCAAGGGTTGAAAAGTACTCAGATCTCACAATCAAAGGGCTTGTTAGTTGTGTTCATAAGTATACATACAGTAACTCTAGGGATAACTTATGAGCACAAATCTTAATCGCCTTCATCATGCTGTTCAACAGTACTTTGTCAGCTTGTGATTCTCTATTATAAACCCATTTTAGCCGGGAACTCTCTAGCGCTCTTCTACCTTTAAAGCCACAAGAGCGGATACGTTTTTATTTTATTTACGTTTTTATTTCTATAACAACTTGCCTTAACCCATTAAGGCCGGGAGCCCATTACCACGTTTCTACCACTAGAGCCGGGAGCGCTCTAGCACTCTTCTACCTTTAAAGCCGGGAGAGTGGATACATCATTTTGTTTTGTTTTGACCAATTCTTGGTCTCTTAGCCGATGAAATACATTAGAATATACACGAGAGGGTGACGTGGGCCTTGTAGCATGTCTTGGAAATTTATTTAAACATTCATGGCTGACGCAGATTCGCAGGAGTTATAAAATAAATGACGGCGATTGACAATAGCGTAGGAGGACTTGAAATCAGTGTAATCAGTCGACATAAATAATTACCACTCGATTACCCCAAGGTTATTACAACTGCGCTCCAGTGTTCAAGGTAAATATACCCACATATGCGACACAGTTGTTTGTTGATTTTTCAATATATATATATATATATATATATATATATATGCTGAGATATCAATTATTTAGTAGGCATTGACAAGTTTTCAGGATTGACTCTAAAGTCACCTATAGGTTTTAGAGGCATGTTTTGCCAGGCGCTTAAAGCCTTAATGGGTTAAACATGATCAAGGAAAGTGGCTACTGAGCTTAGAGTATCATCAGCAGGTTACAACACAGATCCGAATAGATAAGAAGAGACTGGAAGAGTCACAGAGATGCATTTAGGTGATGCCCTTGGAAATGTGTTGGTCAATTACTTGATCCAAACATCCGTTGCAAGTACAGATAGGTATCGATATTGGGCCTTATTTCAAGGTAAAACAAGTGCAAAACATATATTGGGCACTGAATTCCACTGCTCACAGCCATTAATATTTAAACAGAGTTATCGTTAAAGTCGACGTCATTTCCTGCTAATTGAAATACACCAATAGCTTCCTTAACATAAGCATTCAGGTGGTGCTGTTTTGTTCCATGCAGTTGCATGTTGTGCAAAAAGACTACCGCCTTTACTAATTAAAGATAACAGGAGGGATTTTATGTGATAAAAATTTTACAAACCTTTTAACCACTCGGTTCTGGTGCCTCATATTGGGCAAGTGTAGCCCATTTTGCATTGCCACTTAAAACGTACATGTCTCAGATTGTCCCTTATCTGATGGAAATAGAGCTAGTGGTATCTTGAAATGGCATTTTTGAGGGTGTTTTTTTTCTTTCCAATATAGCTTTGTCCTTGCTACGTCCGCTGTGTGTGACTTGAATGATGAATTCAACAGTTATCAGGAAACATAACTAGGTAAATGGATCTGTGACAATATGAAAAACATAACTTCAGTGTGCGCTTTAATATCGAGAAGCAACCACTCATCCTACAGTGGCATTGCAAAACAACTGCCACGTTGCCACAAAAATCTAATTATTTCAGTCTAATGGCCTTGTAAAAGAAAGCAAATGCTGTCTGGTTACTTTTACTCCAATAAAGACATTCTAATTTGAGATGGGGTCCAAGTGGCAAACATTGGGATGAGGAAATACGTCTAAATCTTTCTCCTGTTGGAAATGCATTGTCGAGTATTTTTCTTCTTGTCTTTCGGTTTAACTGTTTCACTGACAAAAGCTAGCAATCTCTTTCCTGCTCACACTCTCCCACTATATCGGCTGTCGGAGGCACTCATGCAGTTCGGTAGAAAATGAGATTGTGGATAGACATGAGAGGCAGAGATGAATGCTCCCACGCTTTGTATTGCATTTAAAAGCTGAATATTTCCCGGCGGTATACACAACACATGCGTAAGGAATGTGTGATTACAAGATAATGTCATAATATGTTTACCATAGACTTGCATAGGCCAATTCAATCTACCATTATTCAGCTAGACAAAGAAAGTATGCGTGTGTGTTTACGGAAATGTGCATATTTGCACAGGGCTTTGTGCGTGCGTTCTTATGTAAGCATGTGGCCTCCTCATGCCTCCAGGATGATGATGGAAACTGTTTGTCATACTCCCACCACTACATGTCCTTCTCCTCCTCTCTTTCCACCGTTCTACTGTGAAAATCCGTTACACTGGCACAGCGGGACATTTCCAGGGCAACATTACTGTGCAAAGGCAAATAGATGACTTTGTACATATGTCAAAATGTGGTATATGCTCTACATATGCTCCTGAATCATAGTGGCTACCTTCAAAATGTTACACACCCAACACTCACACCATCTTCAAGGACTGACAGAGGGAGGTGATTTGTAACTAAGTGGGGTTGTAAAAGTGTGATTATTTTAAACCACGATATTCAAACTCAGTACAAGCCAAACAGCCCTAGAAATTAGATTTTTATTTCTATAGGAACTTGCCTTAATGTATTTGACTTGACCATATGCAGTGAGAACAGCAACACTGTAAAATACAACTTGTAAGATTTAAAATGATCAAAGTATTTGCACTCATTCCAATTAAGTAACTTCTACTGCTCAATATCAAGTATTTAACACTCACCAGAATTAAGTAAAATTTACATGCAGTAGTAAGATTTTGTTATTGTAATTACTAAATAAGCAATGGCTATGACCTAAGTCTTATAAACATGAAATGATTACCAATATGAAGCTTTTTCTATTTGACTTTACTTAATTATACTGAACTCTTAACCCTATACATCTTAGTACTTAGTACTTAATACTAAAGTTGTTGAAATAAATACGAACCACCAGTCACAATCACACCAAGGAACAATTTAGTCACTTCAATTAACCTAACATGCATGTTTTTTGTAAAACAAAGGCACGGGAGAACATGCAAACTCCACCCAGGAAGGCCGAAGCCCGGACTCGATCTCACATCCTCTGCACTGGGAGGAGGACATGACAACCAGTCATCAACCATCAATGAACCAATGGCAGATAAATTTAAAGAAAGCCCTTTTGTTTAGTTCTGAAAAAAAAGCAAAACAGTCTGCAATAGAGACTAAAATTACAAAATAAAATACAAACTTACCCCGAATTTAGGATTCATTCAACATGGAAAGCGCATATAGAACATGTCAAATCTAAGGTATCCCAAACCGTAGCCATTTTACACAAGGTCAAAGAATAATTGAACAAGAATGCTTTGTTATTGCTATATAATTCATTGATTGTTCCATACCTGACCAATTGCAGTGAAGTGTGGGGGTGTACAGCCAAAAGCTACACTGAACCCATTTTTCTTTTACAGAAACGTGCTATTTTTGTCGTTTTCAGTAGCAAATACAAAGACCACACTAATCCAATATTTATACAACTTAAAACTTTAAAATTTAAAGAATTGATGGAGTTTAACCCCCTTAAAATAATGTATAAAGCCCATCATGAAATCTTACCAATTAACATGCAAAAAAAAATAATTAAAAGGGAAAGTGAGTAGGCGGCACGGTGGTTGACTGGTTAGCATGTCCGCCTCCCATAAGACGTGAGATCGAGTCCGGGCTTCGGCCTTCCTGGGTGGAGTTTGCATGTTCTCCCCGTGCCTGTGTGGGTTTTCTCCGGGTACTCCGGTTTCCTCCCACATTCCAAAGACATGCACACTAGGTTGATTGAACACTCTAAATTGTCCATAGGTGTGTGTGATTGTGAGCGTGTATGGTTGTTTGTCTCTTTGTGCCCTGGATTGGCTGGCAACCATTTCGGGGTGTACCCGGCCTACTGCCCGAAGCCAGCTGGGATAGGCTCCAGCGCCCCGCAACCCTTGTGAGGAATAGTAATAATAATAATAAGCAGGGTTGGGAGGGTTACTTTTAAAATGTAATCCATTACAGTTACAAGTTACCTGCTAAAAAATGTAGCTAGTAATGTAATCCAAGTCCCATAATATTAAAATAATGTAACTGGATTTTTTTTTGATTACTCCAATACTGTGTCTGTTCATGAAGAAATAAAAATAAATATCACCACAATATATATTCTATACAGTGTGCCCCTGCTATTTGAGGGTAATAGGGACCCGGGCAGCCTACAAATAGCAAAAATCCTAGTGTAATTAAAAGCATGTAGGCTATTGATTGATTGATTGACTGATTGATTGAAGCCCATATGCTGTTTTTGAACTGATAGATAGATAGTCATCCAAGGAGGATGACGATGTGTGACATCAATTGCAAAATTAACTTTTATCGCAGTCACAAGTTTAGCCGTGTATATGTTGTGTATGATGTTTAAATAGTGAATTGGTGGGAGGAAGATTTGTTTGGAAGGTGTAACTCACATTATGGTTGTAGGCTAGCAGGCTAGCTAGCAAGAAGCTACAGCGTGTAGCATGCCACTGGACTCTCAGCTCAAACTTTCGCTCAAAGTTCCAGTGTCACCATTTCCTCCTCCCTTCCGTTAAGCTTTTTCAAACTGCCCGCGTGTGGAGGACACGACTAGTCAGTTCATTCGTTCCCACCACCCCAACATATAGCAACGGTCACTCGCACGGGCATGCACGCTCCCTCTCTCGCTCTGTCCTTCTCTCTCTTCCTCTCTCTTTCTCTCTCTCTCTCGCCCTCTTTCACATTCTCTCTCATCGTAGAAATTGTAGTCCCTCGAAGTAATCCCCATTTTTAATAAATGTACCTGTAATCTGATTACATGTTTTTTCCTATAACTGTAATGGAATACAGTTAAAAAAAAAATTGCAATCTGATTACGTAACGGCGGTAAATGTATTTTGTTACTCCCCAAGCCTGGGAATAAGCGTTTAAGAAAATGGAAATGGATGGAAAGTGCATACAAATTAAGAGGAACAGATATTTTTTTCAAACCTAAATACAGAACAAAACAAAAAGAATGATGTATTTCAACTCAGGGTGTCAGTTTGTGGAACAATCTGGATTATAAAACAAAATCATCTCAGTCCATTTGCATTTTTAAAACATGTATACAAGCACAATTTCTGGAAAAATATAATTAGCAAGGTATTTAATTATTTTTGTTTAATTGTTACTCAGAAAACGTCTTGGCTGTTTGCTGTCATTTATTTTGTGTTGACTTTTTCTTCTTTTATTTTTGGAGCGTGTTGATTAGTTACTGATATTCTAAGTTTTTCTTCTTTCTGTCCCCTTTCATTTCTTTTTCTTTAAAAGAATGAAATACTTTTTTGAATAGAATTGAAATTGAAGTAAAAAATTATACAGGTTAGTGTTAAGCAAGAACTATATAAGTTGGGAACTGAATAATACACACAAGTCAAAGTTCTATGTTTCCTGGATGGCATTAAGCAGGAAAAATAATTTAATAATAATAATAATAAATGTCTCTCTCTCTGTCCCTCTCTTTTCCTAGTAAAGTTTACTAGTTTTTAGCAGTTCTAAATTAAACACATTAACTCAGTAAATCTTCATTATTAATTCAATTCCCAATTTACTTCAACATATGCTGTAAAAACATTTACATGGAAAACCAAGTAGCACATTGAAGTATTCCTAATGTTTTTAATTAAATGTGAATAACTGAAACAAATAAGTAAATATAATTATGAAACCAAGGTAATATTTACAAGGGCATTTTTATCAGTGAATAGACAAAATGTAGAAATGGCAACTATTTTTTGGAATCTGCTTACTGCCGACTGTCAATGTGCCCTTGAGCAAGCCAGAGTCCCAACTCACAAGGGTCAGGACTGTTTGTGAACCCCTTTAACGTAATGCATGTCATCAGTTCTCTGTGGGGTGTGAAACACGAACTACAAAACAGAGAATGAACTGACTTTACCACTGCGGGATTACAATCACTGTAATGTCAGGAGGGTAAAGTTTGCTGGAGGACCCAAACACAGGGAAGCAGGTCAAGGAGGCAGAGGTGATGTACAAAAAAAAAGGAATTCAATTATTCAAAACAAAAGCGAACTCCAAATGGCAATGAAACAAAACATGGGGAGGAAAACGAAAAGGCAAAAAACTGGCAGCATGGCGGAAGGAAAACGACAATGAGTCAACGCAGACAGAAGGGAGACAGGAGACTAAATACACACACTAACGACATAACAAGACATACCTGGGGCAAGACACAAGTGGCTGAGGGCACTGATTGGTTGACACGAGGAAGGGCAGGATTACACTTAAGACCAAGGGACACACACAAGGAAAAACACACAACCCAAACATGACAGTACCCCTCCCTCAAGGGACGGCTCCCAGACGTCCCTATTACAAAAAAAAAAAAGTCAAAAAACAGGGCGGGCAAAAGGGGGCACGGAGGCGGGAACATGGTAGAGACGAAGAGACTTGGCACGACAGCGGCCGAGGCTGCTGCGGCACAGGCGAGGAGGCCCGGGGACTCAGCGGCACAGGCGAGGAGGCTTGGGGCGGCAGCAGCACAGGCAAGGAGGTCCGGTGCGGCAGTGGCACAGGCGAAAAGGCTCGAGACTGATGCTGGCGCGGAGCCGGGACGGGGACTTGAGGCTGGCGCGGAGCCGGGACGGGGACTTGAGGCTGCGGCGGAGCCGGGACTGGGACTTGAGGCTGCAGCAGACGTGGTTCGGGGACTTGAGAGTCGACTGTTCGGCCTGTCACCCAGAGGGCCACCAGCCAAAGCCAGGTGCCGCAGTATTTCTTTGTGGCATGACTCCGCTGGGTCCTTCTGTGGTCGTTTCATTCTGTCAGGGGGGTAAAGTTTGGTGGAGGACCCAAACGCAGGGAAGCAGGGCAAGGAAGCAGAGGTGATGTACAAAAAAAAGGAATTGTAATTATTCAAAACAAAAGTGAACTCCAAATGGCAATGAAACAAAACGTGGGGAGGAAAACGACAAGGCGGAAAACTGGCAGAATAACGGGAGGAAAACGACAACGAATCGACGCAAACAGAGGGGAGACAGGAGACTAAATACACACACAAGACACACCTGGGGCAAGACACAAGTGGCTGAGGGCCCTGATTGGTTGACACGAGGAAGGGCAGGATTACACTTAACAAGACCAAGGGAGACACACAAGGAAAAACAGAACCCAAACATGACATGTAATAAATATTTTAAAAAATAAAATAAAATGCATGTGGTAATTTGGAATATGTTGAAGAATCAGAACATCCAGCGCAGTCTAGTGCAAAGCGAACTGTGCGCATGGGTGGAGTTCTCGTTCTCTCTGTATTTTGCAAGACTAGTGCAGATAGAAGAGGTTGTTTGCGCCCTTGTGTGCCATCATGGGAAGGAACCCAGTCGACTCGAGGCCAATCAAAATGATTCCCCTCATTCTATTTAAATTCAACAGAAAGAGGCGTGAGGTCTAAGGACTGAAGGACTTGCTGGATGGAGTCACCGCATGCGGGAGAAAGTTGAAAAGGGCGTTTGCCTCGTGCGTCATTGTGGGAGGGAATGCAGCCAACTCCCAGCCAATTGAAACCACTCTCCCAGCTCATTCCCTTTAAATTCAGTGCAGAGAGAGGCATGAGAGAGGCATACTCGCCGGAGTCCATGTAGGAGATCGGCACGCAAAAAGTGCATTTACAGTAAAAGGAACTGTAAGATGATCTTCACTTGCGGAAAGGTTGGCCACTGTGGATGGGCACTTGGAAACCACCTGCTACCCATGATCGTGCGACACCACACATAGGTATGCCGCACAATCAGGGGGGAACTGTTAAAAAAGATTTGTAAGTTAGTAAGGAAAATAGTTTGTTCATTGAATGGATTTCTACAATCATTCAGAGGGATTGTCTCACAAGCTCAGAATCTGTCAGCCTGTACCTCAATAAAATCCACCTAAATTGCATTACACCATCTGCGCCATAAATTAGACCTGTTTTAGCGAGTCTAAAAACAAATCTACTTTTGGTCACCATATTGTCATGTGTGCTGGGGATGTACAATAGATTACACCGGAAAGTACTGAGGCGTAGTGTGGTCTACCAAATTCACAAGCACGCCAAAAAAAAACATGCACCCGTTTTCAAGCCGCAGTCAACGAAAATAGGGCCACACATCTTCAAAGAAACAGTGGTAATTTTAGTATGTCATTGAGTTAGCATAGAAAATGAACTCTCGGGGATTGAGTGCCTTGCTAAATGGCACCTCGCACCTCAGTGCTCAGGTAGTAGACTCATACAGTTGCTGCAGGATTCAAACCTTCGATCCAATGCCGAGTCCTGAGCAACTGTCACCCACAATAGTCTTTTCATTTGACTTGCTTGCATCTGTCAGTCTTACAAGAGCTTGCTTTTCTACTATTATGCAGTCCATTCCTGCCGCTCGCTGTGCCTGATATATCTTAACATAAAAATTGGTGACCCAATTCCGACTATGTAAATTAAATATTCATTGCCCCCGCCCAATTTATGTCTATTTTTTCGCCCCAGAGAGCCCATCATGAAAATAAACATTCTGCATGTTATTTTCTTGTTAATTTTTTATTTATTTTTTTCATTTGAGCATCTTCTTTTTCTTATTTTTTTGTCTGTTTTGTCAGATTGCAGTTACGTGCATGTGCATATAGTGTGGAATAGCATCATACATTTTTACATTTTACATACAATTTTTAAAGCATACAAATTGATCATTAAACTTGAAAACATGTTTTAGTATATTGCTCTACCCACTACTAGGGTTGTCACAATACTAAAATTTGTAATTCGCTATCGATGCCCGAGTTTTGTTTTTTTTTTTGCCGCGGCTGGTAGACTTTTTTCCACTTAAGTCTGCATCTTTCAGAGAAGAAAACACATTTGCATCACCTTAGCAAGCTAAAGGTTGCTAATCATAAGCCAGTGGCTAATGGCTAATAAAAAAAAACAACATTCACTAAGCACTGAACATTCACTGAGCATAAAGCTAATCACGGTAGCCTGCTAATGGCTAAGAACAAAACAACAATTACTGAGCATAGAGTTAACCGTGAGCCCGCGGCTAATGGCTAATGGGGTAGATGCCACAGACTTCCGACATCCATGTTTCACATATCAGCACTGTTTCCGGCCACTGCTGGCTAGCCACATTCCAATACTTGCACCCCACCCGGCCCGCTCCCGCCCATAGAACGTCTCTGAAAAGCTTCGTACAACTGAGACAGACACACTCGCACTCGTCGACGGGGACGCGCAACCGAGGGGCACAAAAGCGGAAGCGCAACTATTAGGATACAGCCCACACGTCACAAACCGGAACTGGAAACAAAGCTGATGTGTGAAAACACGGAAGTCGGAAGTCCCGCCTCCACCGTGGCATATACCCCTTGAAAAACAACAATCACTGAGCATAAAGCTAACTGCAGTAGACGGCTAATGGCTAGCATCAAAACAACATTCACTGAGCATAAAGCTAACCGTGGCTACCGCAGAATCACACTAACATCATTAATCAGCTTAATACAGTAAGGTAAAGGCTGAACAGAATCTTTTACTTAACTGTTGGAATTCGTAATGAAGGCTTAGGCGATTAAGCTTCTTGCTTTTTCATATTGTCTACCAAGACTTGCTGGTTTGGCCCTCTTGTCTCCGCACTGGCCAAAACTTAACAGCGCTAAAAAAGTGTGGGCTCTCTTGGCTGCCGGAGGCTCTTTGCCATGTAGCAATGTCGCATCGATACCATGACAAATTAGTATAGTATTCGGATATGATGTGTAAATATCGATACTTTTGACAACACTACCTACTATGCAAACCTCCCGGGATGTGTCCGAATGCATTGCAATATGAATGGTCTCTTAAAATACCTTCTACAGAGACTTGGCAGCTGTCTCGAACAGTTAGCATTTCTGTGTCTAATATACTAAGTTGGAGTGGAAAAATCAATAGTTATCCATATTGATTGATATAAAATTCTTACATTGTGATACATTTTTCAGGCATATCAACCAGCCCTACAAGCTATGAATTAAAATTTTCCCATGAATGCATTTTACAGTTTATTATGCCTTCTATCTGAATGGACATTCAGCCTCAAAGTCTGCAGTTACTTCTGGTGAATGCAAAGCTGTGAGCATAAAGGGAGCTTGTAGGTCAATTAAACTACCAAACCACCGTTGACTAGAATAATGGTGAATATACCTACATATGGCTGTTCGTGGTTTCCCCCTGGGCGTTATTATAGTTTGATTAAATTCTTGTAATTTTTGCCAAAATCTGGCATTTCCTTTGAAGTGTGATAACTTAGTCATTTATGAATATTTTTTTCACTTTCAACCGCTCAAAATGTTCACTGGCATCAGACCTATCTATTCATATATAGTTAAAAAAAAAAAAAAAAGAAGTTTTTTTTTAATGCCCTCTATGGGCAGTATTATGCTAACAGCAAAATTAACTATGCTGTATAAAGGAAAAAATAAACGTCTAATTTGAATATTTCATATGACATATTTAGAGGCTTGAATAAGTCCATAAGTCATAACAATATAATTTTTTTATGCATGCCCAGTTTTTCACAATGGCATTTTTCTGAATAGCACAAAACTCTTGTAATTTTGCCAAAATCTGGCATTTCCTTTGAAGTGAGATAACTTAGTCATTTATGAATATTTTTTTCACTTTCAACCGCTCAAAATGTTCAGTGGCATCAGACCTATCTATACATATATAGTTTTTATTTTATTTTATTTTTTTAATGCCCCTATGGACAATAATAGCAGTATTATGCTAATAGCAAGACTAACTATGCTGTATATATATATAAAATAAAAGGCTAATTTGAATATTTCATATGACATAGTTAGAGGCTCAAACAAGGTCATAAGTCATAACAATATAATTTTTTTATGCATGCCCAGTTTTTACACAATGGCATTTTTCAAAACTCTTGTAATTTTGCCCAAATCAGGCATTTCCTTTGAAGTGAGATAACTTAGTCATTTATGAATATTTTTTTCACTTTCAACCGCTCAAAATGTTCAGTGGCATCAGACCTATCTATACATATATAGTTTTTATTTAATTTAATTTTTTTAATGCCCCCTATGGACAATAATAGCGGTATTATGCTAATAGCAAGACTAACTATGCTGTATATATATATAGAATAAAATACTAATTTGAATATTTCATATGACATATTTAGAGGCTTGAATAAGTCCATAAGTCATAACAATAGAATTTTTTCTGCATGCCCAGTTTTCACACAATGGCAGTTTTCCGAATAGCACAAAACTGTTGTAATTTTGCCAAAATCCGGCATTTCCTTTGAAGTGAGATAACTTAGTCATTTATGAATATTATTTTCAACCACTCAAAATGTTCAGTGGCATCAGACCTATCTATACATATATAGTTTTTATTTTATTTTTTTAATGCGCCCTATGGACAACAATAGCAGTATTATGCTAATAGCAATGGTGTATATATATATAAAATAAAATAATAATTTATATATTTCATATGACATAGTTAGAGGCTCAAACAAGTCCATAAGTCATAACAATATAATTTTTTTATGCATGCATTTTGTATTCATTTATTAGCTCTTTGACTGCCAGACGTTTTCAGAAAAGGGATGCCGTGGGTGCCAGCCGATTTTAAGCATTTTGACTGATCGTTCAAGGTCCATAGAAAATTATGTGTTTGGACTATGGAAACACACATACTACCAAATGAAAGATTGGACTCTCATCTTTCATCAGAAAAAAAAGTTTGTTTCTACCTTATTCCGTTTTTCAGTAATCAACAATAGAAAATGGTTAGTTTCACCTCTGTTTTGAAACAAACGTCTTTTAACGTCTTTGGCACTCCTCCATAAGATTTTACTAAACGTTATTTAACGTTTTTGGCAGTCAAAGAGTTAGCCTTTGGCGCCACCTAGTGGATTTTTGTGTTAAAACTCTAAACACACAAATTCCTCTATTTTCATGTGTATGACTCGTCAAAGAAGCGATTGCATCAGTAATCACGGAAAATGCATTATAACACATCAGGCTTACAGCATATCAAAAACTGTGATTTATAATGGGAGTCAATGAGCCAAAATCGGGCATTATTACAACAACTTCGTGTGAATCTCTCCCTCCTGTTTGGTAATAATTATAAATTACAGCATGGCGCCAATTTGAACTTCTACATTTTTAAACAATCCTGGTAAAATGTCAGGTCCCTACTGTATTTTTTTCAAATGCTTTTTCCTTTGATGAAAAACAGAAAAAAGCCAGAAAATGGACAAATAACGCCCAGGGGTTAAATTTTTATAACACAGTTCACAAAACAGCCACAAAACCTTTTTTTTTTTTTTTTTTTACAAAAAAAAACATGACTGCATGGCCTTAGGTTTAGAAAGCTTTTTGCTTTTGGAACCCCCCCAAAAAGTTGTTTACTCTGGCTGTAGGCTGCGATTGATTACACGGCTGTTGTATCACGGGACCTCACGGCGTTGTGCGCAAGGAGCAGATTTCAGTATACACAGCAGTACTCATAGCCACTGAAGGAATATTTTGATTACTATATTAAGTGTAATCTTTGCGTGTTCCAAAATAATTGTATTCGAGAGCTGATGAAGAAGGTTCCTTGCAAGGATTTATTTAGAAGCTTCTAAAGACAAAGTCAGGACACCACATCTGAATGCAACGCGGGGCCCCAAGTCTGTAACAGTCTACAGAACATCCACTCATTTATAACCAAAAGATAAAAGGTTCCTCTTCCCCTCCTAAGTTGATTAAAGGACAGACATGTCGACTCCTAGTTGAACAAAGGTGTAATGTTGTTAGTAAGCAGACGTTTATATACAGACATGTCGACTCCAGGTTAAACAAAGGTGTAATGTTATTAGTAAACATACATTTACATATAGTTCCCTTTCTTGACTGGGGGAACAAATGCAATCAGGATCTGAACCCAGACTTTTAGTCTCTAATGACAAAAGACTCTGATAACATCATGCACATTCTATCTTCAATAGCTTTGGGGGTACGAAGATCAAATAAAGTTCACAAAATCACCATCCCACTGTATTCTTTTAAACACTCATGATTATATCACATTGATATGCCTATAAGTAAATTCAAAAACAGTAAAACCACAAATTGAAAATATTAGATGTCTTCAGTCCTACCATTGAACTTCTATAAGTTCAAAAACTGGACATTTAATCCCACAATAGTCTAGAGAGAAAGTCCAGCGCGAATCTTGATCGTCGCAAAATGAAGCAATGTTTATGTGTGGAGTTTAGAAATAAGAATAGCAGGTGAGAGAGAGAGAGAGAGAGAGAGAGAGAGAGAGATAGATAGATAGAGGGGCTTAGCAGTCAAAATTCAGTTTGATTCATTAAAAAATTCGGTGGAAGGGGCATAATAAATGTGAGGCATAACACTATGTGATGTGGTTAAGTGTCACGACGCAATAGCAGATGTGTCCGTCCCTCGAAGCCATCTCGTGATGAAGGTCTTGTTGAATGAAAAGTGCGTTCGACAGTTGGTCAATTTTTTAAAAAAAGAGGCGTTTGTCAGCCTCTTTCCAAACCTAGCACTCCTCAACAGCCAGAGATTCAAAAATTGACACACTCTGGGATCACTATTTGGGAAAAAGTGATCCAATCATGAAATGATGCTCAGGGAAAAGCACTTGAACGAATCTTCTTTGATAATAGTGCCATGGAAAAACACTGGACATCATCCTCCTCGAACAGACAGGCGCGTATCTGGATCAGCAGCTTAGTCAACCCCCTCGGTCGGGGTCAATTGATGTGATTGATGAGCCTGGGACCTCGTGGCTCACATGTGGTGGATGTGGCCCCCACCATTATGATCAGCAAACCAATCTGTGTGCAAAATCATTTTCATTTAGTCACTCATAACATACATAGTCTTCATTCTTTACTTTGAAAAGAGCACCTGTTTTTTTTGTTAGCAAATGTTAATTGTTTCTATATCTTATGAAGTTTTGTTTTTTCAAATGGGTTCGTCTGATTTAGCATAAATGTGCTCTTTGTCGTACATCAAATTTCTGTATTTTTAAACGCTGTTTTTTTATTATAGCAGTGTAAATCATTTAAAAACAACATCATCTTAACCCAGAACTATTCATGTCCGGCCGGGCCATAAACAGTCTGATAAGAGATTTATATATATATACTTATACCTTAAATAAACACTGCAGTCCTGCAGCTCTTTTTTAACAACTTGTCTCATGAAAAAAAAAAAAGTCACCCAGGTGTCTCAATGTTCCTTCCACACCTAAATGGCATATTCCATGGGCTCTAGAAATTATACTTTTCAATTGTTTCTGAGATGGAACATACTTACCGTATTTCTGCTATAAGGGTCGTCTTTTGTCATCTTTGTAGAACTTACTTTCCTCCAAGTCAAATCCTCTCCATTCTCCGCCTGTAAATTCCTCACACCAAACTTCATTCTCACATCGGACTTCCTTTTGATACACAGACAGACCAGTCATTCTCACATCAGACTTCCTTTTCAACCATACACAGACAGACCAGTCATTCCCCCATCTGATAAAGATCAATTTTGATCATTTTAGACCTGAATGTGAAAACTGCAGCCACTTCCAAACTGCTGCTTCAAAGAGGAAAAAACAGACACCTTGTGTCCTGTAGATTAGAAAAACAACCAAATTGGGACAATTTGGCCAACACCAGAACTACAAGAAGATCTCCAGCTGAGCTAGCCAGGAGCCATAAAAACAAAAGCCTTTGAGGCAAAAGTTTGTAATGTAAATTTGAATCCTGTTCAGGCAACTTAAAGTGAGAAAAACAACTCAAGCAGATGTAAATTAATATACTGCAGCGGAGGACTTTTAGGGTCAGGAAGAGAAGAGAAAAAGATTTAAAATAACCCCATTAATCTATTGCAGGTCACAAATCTTCCAAATATCTGCCATCTCAACTAGTAAAAGAAACGAGTTATAATCAGAAAAACAAGACAAAACCCCTACTTTAAACCAACCAAAAAGTATTCTTAAAATGCTAATTAACCTCACCTCTTTTACAGAGTAGTGGGGGCTTGTAAAACACAGCAGGGAACTATGCCTTTGTGCATTCCCCGTGGGATCCAAAGATCACAGTGCTGTTGAGCTTAATCAAAATTAAAAATTTATTTCGCCGTAGGTGTTCCAAATCTATGAGTCCAATCTAGAAGCTAAAATGTAAAAGGAAAATGGGCAAAAAATTAGAAGACCAATTTCAACAAGCATCAAACAACGGAAAATATAGTATTAAAGATTAAAATAAATTTTATACTACCCTAATTCACATAAGCTGTTCTCAATTTCCAAAACTGCGTTGCTATAGATCACATCTCCTTTTCCGACACAGTACAGAGTGCAAATTGTACTCAAACAGACCAAAATATGACTCAAGGGGCCAATCTCAGATGACTCGACAACTTTGAGTCCACAACTGGACTTCATATTCCTTCCTGTCCTTGTAGATAGCAGTTTATGCAGGGCAAAGTTCAAAGCAGGCCTTAGCTGTCACTGGAGACCCCTGACAGTTTCATCAAGACGGCTGTGATGAGAGTTCGAGATGTCTGCTCAAAGAGTTGATGGACATTTTGCTCAGATAATTCATGAGAGTCATTGAACAGTCACAGGGTGAGCGGATTTACAGTGTACCATCCTTTTCGCAGTCCGTGTGATAACTTCCCCCCCGAAAGTGACCATTGTTCAGTTCGCCGTCCACTCTGTGCACCAAGCATAGCAGGAGGTCCATATTCCCAACAGCCAGGTTATTCCAGCACGTTTGAGACACCCAAGAACAACACCTCTCGTCAAAGATTGAACCTGCCTGAAACATTTATACACTCGGAACAGACAGAGGGAGATGAGATCATAGCAAGAGATCCTATCTGCTTGTTATAATTAAAAAAAATAATAATTTTCTCAAAAAAATATGTATTTTGTAGTTTTATTTAAATTTGATCACTACACTATAGCAAGTAGTAGTACTATATTTACGCATATGTCTACCATAGACATCTTCTTCATTACATGTTACCTCAAATTATGCTTAAAATGTGACAGCTCACAGTCACCCTGGCCACTTGGTGAGAAGTCCTCTCCAGACTTCTAGAATGGGACTCAGATAAGGACAAAGGTTAAATCATTTTCACACCTACGAATAAGTTATCAGAGATGCAGGGGAAATATAAAAATCAAAAATGAAAAGTCGATTTCAATTAAAATTTGGTTTTATTA
Source organism: Vanacampus margaritifer (assembly GCF_051991255.1). Classification (NCBI taxonomy): domain Eukaryota; kingdom Metazoa; phylum Chordata; class Actinopteri; order Syngnathiformes; family Syngnathidae; genus Vanacampus; species Vanacampus margaritifer. Next base: position 49,428,542 of record NC_135432.1, on the reverse strand, counting down.
CTTATTCAACTATATTAAAATTTGGTTTTATTACTCATTCAACTATAAAACACACAGATCTGATTTTAAAAATAATTTGAAAGTGGCCTGTAGTTATCATCTAGACCTCTATATCTTTCTGCTTAACAGGAACAATTTGATTTTAACAGATTAGCATTAGAAGACCCCTGCTATTCACACAACAGACTACAAGTCTCCCAAATGGAGACAATGGGAGAGAGGAATAAACTTATCACACCCCCCTCCCCACAGGAGACAAAAAGGAGAGAGAGAGAGAAGGGGGGCGGAAGAAAAACTTGTCATACACACTCCCCTGTCCTTTTTATTTAGTTTAATTTAATTTTAACAGACAACAGTACAAATCACCACCTTCTTAAAACAGCAGCTCACGGCCCCCATCCTCACAGACCTTTAGTCCCTAATCAAGCGTGGGGGGAAGGGCTTTAAAAATTGTCACAGACAAAGGAAGAATTCTCCCCTACTTTCAAAATATGCAGATTTCCTGCTTACCATTCTTTTTCACCCTTTTTTGAGGACAAAGGATTTTGGAGGGAAAAAATTACTTTCCACCCGTCTTTTTCTTTCTTTCTTTCCTACACTTAAAAAATCACTGTCTCAAACAAACTTACACTTCCATTCACTTAACTCCTGCACTTTTCTCATCTCCAACTCATAAAATAACCACAGACGAACACAAACCTCTCCGAAGTGCACAGACTCACTTGTAAAATACACCGTTACTTCATCTAATAATAACTTCACCACGTACGTATAGCTCAAATGTCGACTTATTCGCGCACAATCCATCGCAACGTTACGGCTGCGACACAGACACGTCGCGCACATTGTAAGACAAACAACGAAAAAAAACGCGTGGCCACAACACACCATGGAGCTTAACAAACAAACGCGTACACTCAACAATTAATTTCTAAGCCAAGAGCTCTCACTTGGTTCAAATTTTCCCCGCAGGTCATCTCTCACAGTCCACTTCATCCAATTTATGTTCCAATTTCTTTACAGATGCGGCTGCTCGCAACTTTCACAGAGCTACCCAACGCTAACATTCTAGCACAAACCAACATTTGGTCCACGACCCCACACCGTCTAACTTTTCTTCCATTCGAAGAAACTATAGATGTGTTTTTCACGGAGGTAATCAGCGTCTGGCGCTGTTTACACAATCAAATTCCACGAACACACCACATTTTTCAACGGTGAGAACCAACCACTATCACAATTAGTGTGCATTCAAACATTTAAAAGAGTTTCATACTTACGTTGACGCCGTGGTGGAAATGCGTCCAGCATCATGAACTCTACAGCCTTCACTGTTCGCTTAGCGACCACTTCTCTATCGACCGGAAGTGTATGCATCCATCCTTATTTACGGTCAAAATTTTTCGTCCGTAATATGTAGTAATTAGTCGTTTTTAATATTTATAAAGTCAGTGACGTCTCACTTATGATACTACAATATAACAGATCAAAACTATTCTCATTAATCCCCCCCAAAAAATTATATATATATATATATATATATATATTTTATTTTTATTTTTTATTTTTTTCCAGAAAAATACAAACAAGACGAAAGTAAAACAGATATTAAATACCTTCTCGCGACTTTAATAAATATATCCAGGATCTTCAAAGGCGGCTTTTCACACAGCTCTCGAACCGTAGAAATATACGGACGGCTAATATCACTCCACACACCGTAGCGATATACGGGCGTTTAACACAGCAGTCGCCTCGTGTGATCAACACGGGCCGCTTATAGCACAACACACAACAGCACTCACTTAAGTGTGATCAACACTTAGCAGCTAATATCACACCACAACAAACACAGCCTATTCCTCCGTGGAACTCAATCTCTTATGCCGTTTCAAACGGCAGAGCGCTCCTGCTTGACGTCTTTTCCGTACACAACGGGCTTCTTTATGCGCGACTTAATAAAAACTTATCCAGGATCTTCGTGGGCAGGCTTCTTCACAGCTCTCACTCCGATGTGAATGATATCACACGAGCGGCTTGATTTAACACAACACACACACACAAATTGAAAATATTAAATGTCTTCACCACCCACCTTTTTCTGTAACCTAAAAGGATCCCTTGCATTAAATTAACACATTTTTCTGGCAAAAGAAGCACCTGTGTTTTTATGTTCCTCTCTATCGTCCTGCTATCAAGCAGGAAGCTAACCGGATATTAGCCTGCAGATGACTGGAAGTGCATTTAGAATATTGACAGGATAGAAACTACAGAGTGTGAATATTTCCCCACATTTATTTTTCTCAGTTCGTATCATTGTGTTGTTTGGTGTTTTGGCGTCTCCTTAGAATGAAGTTAAGTTAAAATAGAAATGTAATCATTAAGTGAGAGGCAGGATTTTCTTTGGACATCAATTAAAACCCTATAACGTTAAACATACAATACATTTTGAGCCCTCTATATCATCAGTGATTTATTTTTTCCCATTAAAACCTTGACTTATATGATCTGACACATGCATTGCATAGATAATCCATTAGAGGGCAGTATCACCCAGTTGATGGCTTTTCCAGCGACCTTGCAAGATCGCCCACAATTGAGAGACACCTAGACTTATATAATAGAGGGATATGTTCTTTCAGATTTTTGGAAATACTAATATGTTTGATATGTCTGTTTATTATTATATTTTTGACAGTTCTAAATGTATGAATTTAAAGCATTGTGACCAGATGTATCAAAAATGACACAAATCTAAACTCATATGTGGAAGTTGATTTTCAAAAAACATTTTGTTTGTTTGTTCAACAGGACCAATAAATACTCTATTCACAAAGAAACTGAATTTCCTCTCATATATTTCATGGTTCAGGCTTTATTTACTTAATATCAATCCATCAATTTTCTTTATGCTGCCTATTGTTTGTCATTGGGAGTTGGACCATATCCCAGCTGACTGGTTGCCACTCAATGGGCTCGGCAGCAAATATTTGGTATATGTGCTTAGAACATGAGCAGTTATAATATTTAGCGTTGAACGTCTTGTACACACAAATATCAAATAATTGTTACACTCCAATGAGTTCAGTAATAGAAAAAATATAATGACGTAAAAGTATGGAAACCACATTAAAGGCCAGATATTACACAGCTCCACCACTTAAAGTATCACATTGCGGCCAACATTCAGTACAGTATACAATTACAAGCATTCTTCTTGCTTCCTGTTTGATTGGGTCGATTTCTTTTCCATTTAGACAAAATGCTTACTTTGAAGTGTGTTTAAAGGTTGATCGAAAATCAATATTTGAGTAGCCCTTGCATTCTGGCATGCAGTATCCTTCTACTATACGTGTGTGCATATGTTATATGAACTTGCATTTGACTGTTACCAATTATCCATGATAGAGATCATCTCACACAGTATCTGTTTATGCACCATTCAGCAAAAAAAATTAATAATGAATCTAAAAAATATCGAATATAATAAAGTGATGGTCACTAGGGCTGGGCATCAATTTTAATTTCCTCAATCGATTCAACTTCAATTCACAAGAGTTTAGTTTGATTCGATTTAGATTTTTTCCCAATTCAATTCACTTCACTTCATTCCAATATTGATTACTTATGGAACAACAAATCTTCTTAAATATCAAGGACATGATAAAAATTCCACAAATATTAAATTGCAAATTCAATTTTGTGGAGGAAGTAACTGGTGTTATATACAAACATTGGCATCAGCAAGGATGAGATGCATAATTCTAATTCAATAATTGTAAATTAAAAAGTTTCTTAATTGTTCTCAAGTACAGCAAGTCAAGTCTTTCAAAAATGTAAGAAAATACTTTTAAATTCATGTGAACAGTAAATTTCAACACTGGGGAAAAGAGCCTTTTTGCAACAAGGCCCTGGTTGATCTCTTATACTCTGCTGCCACCTGCTGGCCGTTTTTGTAATAATGACCATTACTTTAAGCATTCTCTTCAGTTCTGGCTCCATCAAAGCCTTCTGTATGTGCTAGCATAAAATATATATATATATATACATATATATATATATGTTTTTGAGACCATGGCAATATTTAAAATAGAAAGTTTTTATACGTTTTGGGGAGCAAATTAGCTAATAAACACCACGGTAAAATGAACACAGTAACTCATTTCTTACCTAGCGTTGCATTTCCGCTGAGTTAAATGAAAACGCAGGTTAGCTGGGCCATTGGTGCTAAAAGTCAAGCCCGCAAAATTGTCGCCTAGGAGCGATGCCATCTGAAGGTTATTTTCTATTGGCTGCTATTAGATGACGTCACTTCTGTGTGACACACTTTTAAACGTCTTTATTCTGGTTAAATAAATATACTTAAAATCATCACCAAAAGCTCATGCCTTAAATTAATTACCAAAGACTAAAACTAAAGACATTTTTGCTTTAATTATAGTTACAGTAATTTCTGGACTATAAGCCGCTACTTTTTTCACTTGCATTCGACCCTGCGGCTAATACAAAGGTGTGGCTCATCCATCAGATCACAAGGGGGCGCACTATAAAGGAAGCGCAAGAGCGTCAAGCAGAGCAAAACAAACAAAGGGAGCCAAAATACAGTAGGAGAGACAGAACAAGAGCGAGACAATTTGCGCCCTCATTATGGAAAAGAATGTAGAACTCATATATCGGTGCGGTAACATTAAAACACAGTTGGGTGTGGTCTATATGTGTAACAAACTTGAGTATTCCCCAAATTTAGCTACCGCAGCTTATAGTCAGGTGCACCTTATAGTCCAGAAATTACTGTAGTTTTGTAAACATAAAATGTAGTTTCAGTTAGTTTTCGATTAAAAAAAAAACTAAGTTAGTAAATTCAACTAAAATAACCTTGGTGTTAAGGGACTGTTTTTGAGAGCCCTTTATAACACTGAGCCCACAAGCAGGCTTGACGGACAGCTGGGCAAACACAAACTGGAGCGCTAAAAGCCCACCGGCAAAAAGTCAAGACCAGCAAGGCAATGTAGTGGAGTGAAACAAACATGTGGTGCAAATCATGGTGCGTTCCCTAACACGCATGAATGGCTAGCAATGAATGAGTTCACACAAGGTGTGAAACTTTGAAACGGATGCCGCTCATGACAGACAGCTTGTTTATTGAAACAATGATGTACAAGGAGAATTTAATGTTGATGTATTCAATATATTAGTCGTATAAATTGATTTCAAAAGAGCCGTGATTATTGTGTGTGTTGACAATGGTGTCTGATCGTGTGTTCATGTGTGTAGCTTGCTCGTGCAAGCTCAGTAATTAAATAAAGAGTAATTGTGATGCATTTAAGCAGCTGCTGACCCCTGTTGTTCAAATGGGTAAAGTCGTTAGCTTAACCATAAGGTGTATTCTAGCAGACACAGGAAAATAAAGCCAGTGAGTGGAAACAAAAGAACAGGAAGGAAAGTATGTTGGTTAAATGGCTTCAATCTGCGATCCGATGAAAACATCTCTACCGAATAAACCTCAAAAACAAATTTCCAACAACAATCTCACCTACTATAGTAACATGGGCACCTCTCGTTTTGTGGAAATGCTATTTTGGCATACCTTTTTACAACATAGATAAGTTTTGTTCAGTACCATTTTTCCCATTTAGTTTCTCACCCCCTTTGGCAGTTGACAAAATATCAACGCGTGTATTTAAAGTTCAAATTGGTTAAAGTGATGCGAGTGGGTCACTTGACTAAAAAGTGAAACACATAATGCTACTCTCCAAAACAAGCATGTCACTCTGCTACTGTTGGAGAACAGTTTGCCATATGAAGTGTTTTCCCAACTCTGCCTTCTCTAGATGCACTTTAGCACAAGTACCTGCCACTGCATACTGTGTTCACGAAGCTATTGGCTCACACTTGATGTTGGCAAAGTTGAAAAGCAATTATCTTCATTTCCCGACAGTAAATCCTTAACGTAATCTTAATTCAGTACATTGTCATCTCTTTCTTCGCCTCGGTCAACCTTGCAGTGACAAAACTTACTCTTTCGCCCAGACATGTGCACTTTTTTTCATTTTTATAATTTCATTGAACTGTCTGGTTTTCTTTGTACCCCAAAAATGGGAGGCTGAGTGCACTGTTTCCGTGACTAGTAGACCGCAGACTGCACAAGTTGATCGCGAGGGGTGTGGGGAAAAAAACAAAGGCGTGTTTTATGTGTATTGTTATATATGAAGACAACAAAATTATAAAAAAAACATTTTTAAGAAAAAAGTAGGTCAGCGTTTTACATGCCTTACTTCCTAGGTGTTCAAATAAGGTCCTGAGCTACGTCCGTGGCCCTGAACTTTAGCTCACTGCTAGCACTGGGGAGGGGCATGGATCCGATCTTGGCTCGCCCCATTTAAAAAAAAAAGACAAAAGGTATAAAGTAGGGCTGGGTATCGATTCTAATTTCCTCAATCGATTCGATTTCGATTCACAGGAGTTCGGAGTTCAGTTTGATTCAATTTGTATTTTTTAGATTAGATTCACTTCAATCCAATATCGATTAATTAAGGAACATCAATTCTTGAATATCAAGGACATGTTAAAAACTAAATTAAGTTTTGCGGCGGCAGTAACTGGTTAAATGATTTTGTTTATTAATGAAAGTAACACGTGTTATAATCGCTTAAGTGTTACACAAACATTGACACCAGCAAGGATAAGATGAACATATTTTCATAATTCAAAATCAATAATTGTAATTATGAATTAAAAACATTCTGAAGTGTCTTAAAGTGCAATAAGTCAGATCTTTTATAAAGAAAAAAACTTTTAGATTCATGTGATCAGCAAGTTTCAAGAAAACAGTAAAATACCCCCCCCCCCCCAAAAAAAAAATTGGGCTGTTAAAATTAATTTTTTTAAAGAATTTATGATAAAAAGAAATATTAAAATAATCTATTCATGGTTTTATGAACCGATATCAGGCTTGAGCAAAAAAGTTTGGGCTTACAACATTATGTCATTTATTAATCATTTGTCAAGTAAAACTTTAAAAGAGAGTTATGTTATTTGTTTTATTTTCTACCCATACAGAGGAGGCATACGTTCAAATAGTCATAATGTATGGCATCTTTGGGCAAACTGAGTATCATTTAAGTATCTCGAGGCTGATTTAAAAAAAAGTCAATCTCTTCATCAGCTGAAATATTGCGTTAGAAAATATATTTCTTTTTAAAAGTATACATATTACAGCATTGCATGTTTTTCAACATTTGACGTGTAACCTCAACAGGAAGTCACACTCTCGCTCCACCCCTATTTAAAATCGGTGCTCATAGGGGGTGTTGCCTGGAGGACCGTTGGGTTGCAAATGGGGAAAGGGTTGACTGTGATTGACAGCAGCAGTGAAAACTACGATCTAAATAATATCTATACTACAAAAAGCTATGCTAAATAAACTAACCAAATGCTATGCTAATAAATCACTAACCTAAAAATGGGTATAAAGATGTTAGCAAATACTGACTAGGGCATGTCGACAGCATTTGTAGACACCAGTTTATACAGTTAATCAGCCCCCCAAAAAAAAAGTTGATTTAGCATTGAGTACCCATTTAAGTGTCTAACATTTTGAGTAGGATTTTGTTTTCTAGTTACTGATACTACAGAAACCTAATCATGTCTGTTCAAAATTAGTTTCATTGAGAGTAAATCTAATTTAACGGTTGTGAATTGCTAAATGAAAATGATCAGATGCTTGAAATCGAATCAAATCCAGTCAGTTTATAGTTTGTAAAAATGTACAGTACTGTGCAAACGTCGAGTGATTCCTCGTAAGCAATTGCTCATATAATTTATTAATTTATGTTTATTTGTCCAGCAATTAATTAGTTTGGAGCATTCATACACATCCAGGCAGGATGACAAACAAATGGGGAATTGCCATTATGATTATTCAATTGAAACACTGCTGTGCTGTAACAAGTAAGCTGCCATGCTGAACATGAACATTTGTTCTGACGTCAAACAAACTCCTGTACACTTACTTGTGTTTTAAGTTGGATTTTTGCCACACGATTACAAATGCAATCTATTGCTGTTGTTGCCTCTATACAAAACCAGATGAACAACAAGTGCCAAAAAGCTGCAGGGGGGCTTGCAAATTCTACAGAAATCTCCAGTTACGGGTTTATAGAGAGCTTCAAAAGATTTGGATTGTATGGGTACTTCCAAAGTACTATTTCTAGCTGCCAAGTCTCTCTGTTATCCCAATGAGATTTTTTTTTGCTCCCCCCAATGAGATTGAAATGCAGACTAAGATCAGTTTCAGTATAAGGAGCATGTGGGGAATCCATTTGTGCTGCCATCAGTAGACAAGCCAGCAGTAAAAGTGGCTTGATGGTAGACCCCCGGAGAACAGCGCTGTCACTGTGAAGGCTTTCAAAGAAGTGGATAAGGCCGCCTGCACATATGTGAAACGCAATCATATTTTACGCATCACTACAAACACTCCATACATTTCCTTCCATGTACATAATCCCTTTGGTTAATTCACAATTCTGTTTGATCCGTGTCACGCTACATGCCACCACTTGCTAAAGTCAGTAAAGTGTATTTTGTGTGATGTGTGTGACAGAGTGAAACTGAGCTTGTTGCCTCTCCTATGTATTAAAGTTTATGGATTACACATTGTGCAATGCAGGCGTCACTTACCTGCTTCCCTCTTAATGAGATTCTTTCCTTTTACATCCCTGTTCACACCTCGGCGCTCATTTTAATTAGGGGGCTGTCTGATCTCTCTTTTTCCTCTCGCTGCTAATTCTCTCTAGTTTACTTCCCATTTCTTGTTCTCGCTTACTTGTTCGCTCTCATTAAAGCCGTTGCTCGGTGTAATTAATGAGCTCATATCTCTTTTTTCGTGTCATAAGGGTCATGAGCCTGCTCTCATTCTCTTGTAGTGCAAGAGAAGGCACTACATTTAAAGCCTTCTTTCTCTTTTTCAAGTAGAAAGACATTTAAAAAAAAATCATCACTTTTCTGCTTATTTTTTACAGCTTTTCATCAATCTGTCTCTGTGTCTATTGAATTGCTTTTTCAAAAACTCATTTGCTGTTTTATTATACAATTCTTTTTGACACGCATCATGACACAAAATTGAGAAGGTTCTTTTCTGTACAAAGCTACGCTTAACGTTTTATTTTGTCTAACTGCGACGGCCACTAAGTTAAGCACTAAGGAGTGCTTCTGAATACTGCATTCACCATATCCGTAGCCAATACTTACAACATCTCATCTTGTTTTTTTTTTTCGTGACACTTCAACTGTCAAAAGGCTGAATGTACGACCTGAATACAGTAAATGAATACAGATATTGGAAAATTGTCCATGCTAAAAGAACGTTCAACTGATGATATGGCCTTGTTGTCGGATTCCCACTAAATAGAATGCCTATTGAGGCTTTATTCTGACGTGTAAGCATGTGTGGCTGTGCCTGTGCACTGTGATCCCTTTAATCCTAGTTCTGCCATGTCCTTCAAATCCCGATCAAGGTTGTCATTAATGAGTTGCTTTTCACTAGCTTTCGCGTGCTTCACTCACCCTCTCTCCGTTAGCCTGTGCTGATAGACTACAAGCACAATTGCTTACTAATGATGGCAGATGTGGATAGAAGATGGAGGTTATGGAATTTATAACATGCACACACACATATATGTGTATGTATATATATATATATATATATATATATATATATATATATATATATATATATATATATATATATATATATATATATATATATATATATATATATACATATATATATATATATATATATGCAATTGAATAATTGACAACTAATCAATTATCAAATAAATCAAAAATTATTTTGATAATTGATGACAATTTTTTCAAACGCTTGGAATTTCAGCTCCTAACCAGTAAATATTCTCTGATTTCTGTCCATGAAGGTGCGCTGATTAAAACCCCTTGATGGCTGAGTTTATTTCCCCCCAAAAATGGGGGTACTTTCAAATCGATGCTAAATTGAAGTGAGAGTGTTATTTTCTGTTTCACACAATTTTTTTTTATAAATTTAGGTTTGATGCTAATTAGCTCCAACTGGTATCTAATCTGAAGCAACAAATATATAAACAGAAATTATGTTTCTAACTCAACATTTTATTTTGGAAATGCTTATAGATACGAACTAGAGTAGCAGTTTCTAAATAAAAAAATTGTGAAAGTGTAGAAAGCGGTCGAGATACACATGACCCCTTTGCATACAAAGGACGCTGTTCATTTATTCTTCGACTGACAAATAATCAACATGACGCACCACAGCATTTTTGTAATGCCTACATGGGCAGCTTTGAAATAAAATGCGTATTAGTGTGGAAAGCCGTCGAGAGACTGAACACAACCTACTTTTTTTTGTCTGACAGTAGCTGAGTGGGAAAAGCTTGAAACTATACACTTTGAACTTATATTTCATGATCAGAGATAAGCCATGCGTTATAAATCTCTCTCTCTGTCACTTTTGAACCTTCAGGTGTCCAGTTGAGACGGGCAGTGACCATGGAGAGGCTGTTGCTGTACATGATGCTGGCAGTTGCCATGGCAGTTCGCGCACAGAACTGCCCAAAGCGTTGCGTATGTCAGATCCTGTCACCCAACCTGGCAACACTCTGTGCCAAGAAAGGTCTACTATTTGTTCCACCGAACATCGACAGGTATACAGTAGAACTGCGGCTGGCTGACAACTTTGTCACCAGGTAAATGTCACAAGACTCATAATTCTTTTCAACCTGACTGATTACTGTAGCTACTCACACCTGTTTTACTTTGTCATTAGAATTCAATGCATGATGAATAAGAGCACTCAGAATGACCTCAGATCATCATCAAATATTTTTCACTTACAAAAGTTTTGCATTTTATTTCCTGGCATCCAGAAGTAACAGTGGATTTATATTATACGATCCAAAGCACAAAAGCACAGAAAAGTACATACAGTATTACATTACAGTTGCACGATATACATAAAAACTTTTAATACGGGCAGCCCAGGACACACCTGTGCAAAATTTGTGCTGTATATAGGTAGTTAGCATCTTGATATGCCACTCTTGTGGCAGGCACAGGAGAATTGCTCAATAACACAGATTTAGACACATTTTGTAAACAATATTTCAGAGAAACTAATACAGCTTTTGCATACATAGAAGAAAAACATCTAAGAGTAAAAAAAAAAAAAGTTTTCCATGTAAATGTTTGTTAGCTCATTCACTCTCAGCCATTTTCACTGAAGCAACCTCCTTGTTTTTTTTTTTTACTGCATTTTGACTGAATTTACAAGGCCCACAAAATATTGGGTTCTATTGTTATGAAAACGTGGAACCTATCAAAAGATTAGAGTCTCTTCTTTTGTCAGGAAAAAAAAGTATATTCGCATCTGTTTCCGTTTTGCAGCAATTAGCATTAGAATATACAGTAGGTAAGTTTGATCATTATTCACAAACCTGTTGAAAACACTGGGAAAAGGAGCTTGTTGCAACATGGCCCTGGTTGATCTCTTATACTCTGCTGCCACCTGCTGGCATTTATTTTTATAACTACCATTCTTATAAGCAACCTTCAGGTCAGAGGCTGCATCAAAGTCTTCTGTATGCATAAAAAAAAAACATTTAAAAAACGTATAAATATATATATTTGGGAGCGAATTATTTAAAAAGAGTTAATTGCAAACATGTTAAAATATACAGAGAGAAGTTAAAGCGTCTCAGCAAACCATCTGAATGCGTGTCCATCTGATATTCAGTTTGTGATTATAATATGCAAGTTGTTTTTAACTACGTAGTATTTTAAGTCAATGTTAAAGTATATTGGAGACAAGTAGACCGAAACATTGGGCTAATTAGAGCATGTAAAACAATTAATCTGACTAGAGACAGGCTCATTAGGCTCAAAGCAAGGTAAAGACAATCAAATCCAATGATCAGCCACATTCAATTCCTTGGAGAGAGAAAAAACAAAACAGCCCAGACTGAACTGTGATAGTCATTAAAAGATCTCGTTTGTCTGCTACTTCTAGTCAACTAAATGAGTAGACATTAACTGAGGTTACAAGCACAAAGTCAGTCCACAAATTCTTAAAAGTTCCAAATGATGTTATATATTAATTATTGTTTACTTACCTGTTCTCTTTTCCCAATGATGATACTTATATTGGTGCATTTTATTAATGCATGCAGGTTGTTACAGGGATTCAGTAAATACAAACCATCTGTATTCTGACTAATTTGTTACCTGAAAATACATGTCAATGGACAGTGAAAAATAAAATGCACATCTGCAGTATAAATGCAGCCAAATTTACGCTGCTTCTGAATTCTGTTCAAGCATATTTTCTGCAAGAAGCAAAGTGCAATCTAGTGCAAAGTGCTTACAACACGGTGTGAAACTATTGATTTTTGTATATTAAAGAAGAACAGTGTCATTTTATCCTGGCGCAGTAGTTTAAAACAAACTTTTAGATTTTGTAGAGTTCATATGTACTGAATGAAAAACTAGATTTTGACTGTTGACTGCCAAAAACATATTTTTCACCAAGTGTTTCTTTGATAATAATCTATAGCTTCATTTCCAAATATTACATGTTTGAAGTTAATGTTACCATTTTGCCAGTAAGTATGAAATACTACGGCAGAAATGCAACCATGTATAATTATGATGTCATTTAACGCTGCATACTGTGTTTCTGTCTCAGTGTGAAAAGGAAAGACTTTGCAAACATGACGCGGCTTGTGGACCTGACGTTATCCAGAAATACCATCTCCTACATCACACCTAATGCCTTTACTGATCTTGAGAACCTCAGAGCCCTGCATCTCAACAGGTAAAACTTTGATTTATTATGCCGCTTCTATTATTACTTGAATGCCGCAGGTTGAAAAGTTGCTCAGGAGTTGCCTCTCTGTGATTATATTCCAGTAATCGGCTGACAAGGATAGGCAATGACACATTCAGTGGGATGTCGAAACTCCACCACCTGATTCTGAACAACAACCAGCTGGTACTGATCCACCAGGAAGCATTCAATGACTTGCTGGCACTGGAAGAACTGGATCTCAGTTACAATAACCTAGATTCAATTCCCTGGGAGGCCATTCAGGTAAAACTGTTAGCTAAGTACAATTTATGTTGACTTATTTTGTGTGTTAAATATGAGAAATGATAAACAATGCAAAACGTCAACAAAACGTGAATTTTTACTTTGAAAATAATACTAGCTTCTATGCCCTGATATATGAATGAGTTCACATTTTTGAATAAATTATTTGTCTTTATTTATTACAGCTGTCAAACGATTTATTTTTTAAATCAGATTAATCACATCTTTTGATTAAACACGATTTATCGCTTAATTAAAAAGGCTTTTTTATCCAACATTTTTGCCCGCCCGCCAAATTTAAGTAAAGAGCACCTGTTATGTGTTAATTTTTTCGACATTTAATGTTATGAGGATGTCTTAAAAAAAATTGTCCACTGCACACACTCACCCTCCTCTTTTTCTAATCAGTTAATTACTTGCCTAATTTAAAATGAAAAAAAATGATCCCAATAATTTGACATGAACAAATATTCTGAATGTGAACATTTATTGAATGCTTTACTTTAATGTTTTTTTTTAATTGCTCAAACACAACCTGTGCTACCTTTAACGTAACCATCCGCTGTCAACTAAAGCATCATCTGCGCTCAAAATTAATAGTGTGATTAATCTGCATAAAACCATGATTAATGTGATAATGTTTGGGTGATTAATTAATTAGATAACGCTTAAACTTTGACAGCACTCTTTATAATGTACTTCAATAACCTTTTTTCCTGTTGCTTGTCTCCACGAATGTGCTCTTGTTGTAAAAATAAGGGACTCTAAATACAATTTAAAATGCATCCCCCCAAAAATGAAATAGTTTGTACGTCTCTCTCCAACAGAAAATGACAAGCCTCCATACGCTAAGTTTGGACCACAACATGTTGGACTTTATTCCAGAGGGAACATTTTCCTTGCTACAGAAACTCAACCGTCTGGACGTGACCTCAAATAAACTCCAAAAGCTCCCGCCGGACCCTCTCTTTCAGCGAGCACAGGTAGGTTCATCAAAGGCTTCTGCATTAATAGCATGTATCACTTCAAACATATTTACTCATATGAAACAGACTTTACCATAAAATTTATTAAAATTTTTACAAAAACTTTTTTTTTCGAGTGCCAAAGATATTTTCATGGTTTCGGAGTAATTCTAGGCTGATGAGTCAGAAAATGACATCCATTTCTCTTATTAATAGGCTCAAGTTTTACCAATATAAAAGTAATTTCTGTCTATTAATTTGCTATTGAAAAATAGTCTGATGGTTCTCGCCAGCATATACGGGGCAGTTGCTCATCAGCTAGCCGCTAATGGTGCTAACCTCTAACACTGGAACCATCACTGACCGCTGGTAACAGATGCTGTATAAAAGAATGTCAGGGTAAATATGTTTTTTGTTTGTTTGTGTTGTTGGCATCTGATGTCAGTTTATTACTGCATTTGGAAATATTTTAATTGGAAGTTGGCCTCAAAACATTGGCTGTGTGCTCCGTCATGGATAGCATGAATTGTTGCTGCTGCTGGCTTGACTGGTCTTGACTAGCACACCCGAGCATTTTTTTTTTATGTGGCACTTTTTATTTTACCTTTTACATGTAGGTACTGGTAACCATCTATAAAATGTGCTTTAAAAAAGTATTATGATTACGTGTATAATATTATGGGACTGTTTTGGATATTTTTTTAAGGATAAAAAAAATCTTATTCACAGGATTTTACGGTAAATAAAACACAATGAGTTGTAAATAGAAGTTTTATTTAATTGCAACATCTGTTCTTTGACTCTAAAAACTTTTTGAAACTCCATTGTAGGTTCTGGCCACATCTGGGATCCTGAGCTCTTCAACCTTTGCACTGTCATTTGGTGGAAACCCACTGCATTGTAACTGTGAGCTACTGTGGCTGCGAAGGCTTAACCGAGAGGATGACTTGGAGACATGCGCCTCACCTCAGCACCTCTCTGGACGATACTTTTGGTCCATTCCTGAGGAAGAGTTCCTGTGCGAGCCCCCACTCATAACCAGATACTCCAATGAGATGAGGGTCCTTGAAGGGCAGAGAGTGTCACTCAGGTATCTAATTCTAACCTTCATTGTCCGATAAGTGCCTCTAAATTTGGGTTGTCCTAACTTTTTCTTCCAAGGACTGCATACTGAAAAATCGAAGGATGCGACGTTCTTAATTTATTAACATGATAAAACAAATTTTAGCATCAGTGTGGGAAAGGATACAGTCTGCAATATCTAGTTTAGGGGTGGGGAAAGAGTCAATATTGCAATATATTGTTGTGCTCTCTGTTGCAATAAATATATCAATACACTAAGGGCAGCATCGATATTTTATGACGCCACACCAGCGCAAATCATATAATGGATTTACCCCGTCATTCTGACATATCAATGAAGCATGAAACATACTCAACGTAACACGCCGCCGACACCAAGGCTAACTTAAAAAATAAAGTCGGCCTGCGCGGTCCTGCCCCAAGTGGAGGAGTTCAAGTATCTTGGGGTCTTGTTCACGAGTGAGGGTAGGTTAGAGCGGGAGATCGACAGGCGGATCGGTGCAGCGTCTGCAGTGATGCGGACGCTGTATCGGTCCGTTGTGGTGAAGAAGGAGCTGAGCCGAAAGGCAAAGCTCTCGATTTACCGGTCGATCTACGTTCCTACCCTCACCTATGGTCACGAGCTGTGGGTCGTGACCGAAAGAATAAGATCCCGGATACAAGCGGCCGAAATGAGTTTCCTCCGCAGGGTAGCCGGGCTCTCCCTTAGAGATAGGGTGAGAAGCTCGGTCATCCGAGAGGGACTCAGCGTCGAGTCGCTGCTCCTCCACGTTGAGAGGAACCAGTTGAGGTGGCTCGGGCATCTGGTTCGGATGCCTTCTGGACGCCTCCCTGGGGAGGTGTTCCGGGCATGTCCTACCGGCAGGAGGCCCCGGGGACGACCCAGGACACGCTGGAGAGACTATGTCTCTCGGCTGTCCTGGGAACGCCTTGGGGTCCCGTCGGATGAGCTGGCTGAAGTGGCTGGGGAGAGGGAAGTCTGGGCTTCCCTGCTAAAGCTGCTGCCCCCGCGACCCGACCCCAGATAAGCGGAAGAAGACGGACGGACGGACGGGCTTATATATCGAAGTTTTTATTTAAATTACATATTTTCTACCAACATGATCACAATGTCATCCCGAAAGTATATTTAACCACTAATTTATAATGCTAAGAAACCACTAGTTAATTACGTCGTCATTTTATGATACACCGCAAGTCTCCGACGTTAGTGGCTAGCAGCTAATGTTAGCATTAGTGCCTGGCTGGTACGGTGGCCCTGAAGTGCCAAGAAAGGCTGGCAACAGTGAGCGACACTCCTTAGCTTGCTTTCTTTACTTTGTCTTGACTTTTTCAATATTCTGGGCCTAGGCTACTTTGTAATTCACTCTCCATGTTTAAAGGAAGAGAATGTGCCTTAAATTGCACCTGGTCTTTTTCATTATTAAAAAATATATATAATAGAACTTTGTCTTCATTTATTTTATGAAACACCTTTTCCAATAAATAAAAACATTCAACTCAAAATGTCAAATAATGACGTTTAGAATTTAGGAAAACAACTTTAAGCCATTAATACCATGTTATTTTATACCTGGAACAGGTATAAAATAAGAATGTATCTGCCTCTTATTGCACTTAAAAGTTGTGTTCCTGTATCCTAAAACGACCAAATTGAGTTGAACGAGTTGATTTTATTCTTCTTATTATTATTTAATGGGAAAAAGTGTTTTATAAAATAAATCAATTTATTTTCTGTTCCAAAAAATGTTTGAGTAAATAAGGTATGTATAAGAATATGCGTGCATGTCTGTGTATATACATATACATATATATATATAACTAAGAAAGAATATATAAATTGGTGAGGTAGATAAATAACTATTATTAATAGGGATGTAACGATATCCAAACATTACAATACAATATCATCACGATATGAAAGCTCACGATACGATAATTATATCAATATTGTGGGGACGTTGGCGATAGTAAAAAAAGGAAGGTCACGATATTGTAAAAAAAAAAAAAAAAAAAAAGAGAGCTCATACTTATTACAATACAATATTGTGCTTTTGTACATAACAGCAATACATACAAACCACCTACAATCCCTAATAACACTTAATATTGAGCCACTTACTTGCTAATGCACACATACATAAAGTTCCTCCACATAATGACTCGGTTCACAAACATATTACGTTTCCCTTCATCTGACCATTAGCGTGGATTTTAAACATAGAACGGCCAAAACATGCCTTGTTAAAATTAAACTGCACTAAAAAAAATAGCCACCAGAGGGTGCTAAAACTGCACAAATGATAATCAACCTGACTTTTTTTTTTAACAGATGTGCTGCTTTTTATATCGTGCCCTATGACGGCGATAGTTTTAATATCGCAATATCACTATATTGACGTTATCGTTACATCACTAATTATTAACGTTTTAAAGAGAAGCAGCGAGAATAAATGAGTTTTACTCTTACTTCTTACTTGAAATTACAGTTTTTCTTTCTACAATTGTCTTGTTCGCCCATTTTTTTTTTACTTGGCTATATTTAAGATGTATATCATTTGCATTTTGGGAGTAAAAAAACTGATCTTTCAATCCATTTATTTTATTTGTATTTGTTGTCATTTAATGTTAAAATCCTATACAGCCAAGACAAATTGCATATAGTGTTACCAATTATTAGACCAATTGCTTATAAAACTAATTACTAGAGAATTTTGTTAAATTCACACCTGGTGACAAATAACATACAGTAAGTATACCCTGACATATATCCATAAATTCTGTCCAAGTATTATTTATATATCTCAATTTTGTAGTATAGGAGCAAAATAAATTACATACTTATACAATTATTTAACCCTTTAAACCAGGGGGTGTCCAAACGTTTTCCTCCAAGGGTCCACAACCAGAAGAATTGAAGAATGCGGGTCAAAGAATTGAAGAATGCAAGGGTCACTTTGATTGATTTTTTTTTTTACTTTAATTTATCCAACACACCAAAATCAGTCAGCCAAGCAATTTTATATGGTTTATATATTGTAGTTTTGCCCCATTTCCCCCCCTCGATTTTGGGTGGTTGAGACTCTGTAACCCACCAGAAAATATTAGCCCCTGCACTGAACAGCATCCGAATCCCATCTCTACAATCAGAAAAAAAGGAGCAATCTGTTGCAAGCAGAGCATTTTTATAGCAGTTACTTGGTAATCATTCATGTGATATTTTCAAAATTTGGACCTTGACACAGAGCAGAAAGTAGATGGAAACTACTTTTGCTTGTAAGAATAATCTTCACTCACCAAAGTTTAATGAAGACAAATGTTGGTACTTATTTAATTGTAAATGGTTCAATTGCATCTTGGCATATTTAGAAAAGCTCCACAGCATATAGTAATAGAAGTACCGTAATTTACGGTCTATAAGGCACACCTGACTATAAGACGCGCTAGCTAAATTTGGGGAACACTCGAGATTGGTCCACACATAAGCCGCACCCGACTGTAAGCCGCAGGTGTTGTAATGTTAGCACACCGGTATATAAGGGTTCCCGCTACCACAGAGGGGATTGTCAGGACAGAGATGACTGTTTGAGAACACAAAGCGTCCCATTTATTATTATTTATTATACATCTGAACAGCATTCGTGAGGTGCACAAATACAGCGCATGTCCTGCGGTCACAGTAGTAGTACAGTATATAACAACAGAACAAAACTTACAGGGCTTGAGGAGGCAAAACGTCAAATGGCTAAATGAAGTCAGATTTTCAAAAATGCCTGACAGTAACACGGCAGTAAATATGCATTCATAAAAACACGGCTGTACAAAAAATACATTACTGTAAAAAAAAAAAAAAACAGCCTACTATAGCAGAAAAGTGAGTCATTACCGGTGATTCTCGTGCCATTGTCTTCCTCCTGCGTACTATTGAAGTCCTTTCGTTCAGTAGCTGCGTTTCCATTACAGTTTTTCGCTAAAATAAAAGCAATATTGTACTATTTTGATAAAGTACAATTTCGACTTGCCGGTGTTTCCATTAAAGAGCGTTTCGCAATTCTCGTAATGTCCCGTCTCGCGGGATCTCGCAGTTCTGTAGGAGGTGCTCACGGAAGACAGACGCCCGGAGTTGTTAATATAAATTTAAAAACATCTATGTGCAAATTGTCTCGCTCTTGTTCGCTCTCCTACTTTATATGGGCTCACTGGTTTGCCCTGCTCTGCCTGGCGCTGTTGCGCTTCCTTTATAGTGTGCCGTTCACCCCCTGGTGGATAAGCCGCACCGTTGTATTAGCCGCAGGGTCGAATGCAAGTAAAAAAAGCGATTTGAAGTCCTGAATTTACAGTAGGTAAAATGTTTTGTATATGCCGCGGGCCGCTTAAAAATAAATGGTGGGCCACAAATGACCCGCGGGCCATAGTTTGGACACCTCTGCTTTCAGACCTGTGCATTTTGTTGACTGATTGTATTTCCACTCCTCAATAGATGTAAGGCCAGAGGTGACCCCGAGCCAGCAATACACTGGATATCTCCTGATGGCAAACTGGTTTCAAACTCCTCGAGAACACTGGTCTACACCAACGGAAGTCTGGACATCGTCATCAGTACTGTCAAAGACACCGGCTCTTTCACCTGCATCTCCTCTAACCCTGCTGGTGAAGCTCACCAAACTGTTGCCTTGGTTATCATTAAACTCCCGCATATCTCTAACAACACCAACAACATCCAGGAGCCTGACCCAGGATCATCTGACATTTCAACATCCACGCGAAGTGGAAACAATGGAAGCAACGTGACCGGCGATGTGAAGGGTGGGGTCGAAAAGAGGGTGGTGAGCGCTGAGGCCACATCATCAACCGCACTGATCAAGTTTCACTTCCAGAGGAATATTCCAGGTATTCGGATGTTCCAGATCCAGTACAATGGGAGCCAAGATGATTCACTTGTGTATCGGTAAGTCTGACAGAATCATTACATCCACACTAAATAAATAAAACACAATGAAGTTAGAGTGATTATGCAACAGCAACTTAATCTAGCCTAATGATCCGGGCAAGGGGAAGGTTGCGAATGACATGCCTGAGTTGTATAGATCGCATTACATTGGAATACATGCAAATTTAATGACCGGGGGGAAAGGATGATAGTGGGTACGATTTGGAATATGGCAAAACAAGAGCTGATAGCTCTGCTACATGGGCTTTACAAGGGTAATTATATACTGTATGCCCATTAATAATGAAAAGTGTAACCACAAACACTGGAAACAAGGAAATAAGGCAATAAATAGGTAGTTACAGATTCAGATGAATGTTCTAACAAATGAACAAGTGTGTTCTCAGAGCAATTATTTACTTGCTCTCCATTGCCAAAATATCTATGCAAATACTATATAAACTAGGACTGGGTATGAATTCTAATTTCCTCAATCGATTCGATTTCGATTCACAAGAGTTCAGTTTGATTCGTTTTTTTCCCGATTCGATTCACTTCCCTTCAATCTGATATTGATTAATTATGAGGCATACATTTTTCCTAAATTTCAAATAAGATAAAAACTCCACAAACATTAAATTACAAATTATATTTTGCTGAGGCTGAAACTGGTTAAATTATTTAGTTTATTAATGAAAGAAACACGTTATAATCACTTAACTCATTTGCTTCCAAAAATGTATAGAAACGTTTTATTTTAAATATTACCATAGTCCCAAAACGTATATATATATATATATATATATATATATTAATGCGCGAGCATACAGACGGCTTTAATGCACCCTCTGAACTGAAGAGAAAGCTCAAAGCAATGGTAGTTATTACAAAAACGGCCAGCAGGTGGCAGCAGAGTATAAGAGATCAACCAGAACCATGTTGCAAACAAGCTGATTTCCCAACAGTTCTAGACAGATTTGTGAAAACAAATCTCTTTCCCCCAGTGTTTTCAACAGATTTGTGAATAATGATGAAACTTAGCTAGAGTGTAATAAAACAGATACAAATGTACTTTTTTTCCTGATGAAAGAAGAGACTCTAATCTTTCTTTTGGTCGGTTCCATGTTTTTATAGCAACAGAACACAATACTCTGTGGGCCTGGCAAAATCTGTGAAAATGGCTGGGAGTGAATGAGTTAAGTGTTACAAAAACATTGACATGAGCAAGGATGAGATGAAAATATTTTCATAATTCTAATTCAATACAATAATTGTAAATAAATAAATTAACACAATTCTGAATTGTCTTAAAGTGCAATAAGTCAGGTTTTTCATAAATGTAACAAAATAATTTTTAATTTACGTGAACAGTAAATTTCAAGAAAACAGTATGATGGGAAAAAAAAGCGGGCCTTTAAAAATCTTTTTTAAAGATTAAAATGATCGATTCATGGTTTTATGAATCGATATCAGGCTCGAAAAGGAAAATCGATTCAATAACGATTATTCAATTTTTTAAACCCAGCGCTAATATAATCATCATTTGACTTATCAGTCCACAATTGAATGAGCAACGTTTTGACAGACATAAAGGAAAGCATCCACGAACCCAAGTGACCTCAATTTGAGCATCCCAAGATAGCCAATGACAGGGAAGCTGTCCTCTTGTCATGTTTTCACAGGATTACCGACATTAAATCAAGCTCACTGGGAATGATTGGTATTTCAGCAAAATGTTTACTCTTGTAAAAAAAATAATATTTGTTGGGAGATCTGCAAGTATTATCTGCCTTTCATAACAACGCTAATCCCAATACATACTTCATCTCTGCACATCAGCATGAAATAGAAGTGCAGTGAGATTGAATATTAAGTGTTATGCTAATATCAGTGACAATATCAATGTTATTTATATGTAAAGTATTTTTTTACGAGCATAGCAATATCTGTGCATCCGATTGTATGTATGCTTAGACTACTGGCACATATTTCTGTGATTGAAAGTTAAATATAATAATTGAAGTGATTAATTTAACTCATGATATAACGGCTTTTACTATATGTTGTTTATGTGTCACCGTGTCAGTAACATATAGGCCTATTGCAAACTCTTGACAAATGTCCTGCGTGTTTTCCCCCATTCTTTTATAATTGATATACTGTATTTTTATTGGGTCTGCAATATAATTTGGGTTGGAAATGAGCAGGATGCCTTTTTTCAAGCTATTTCCGTTGGTCAGAAATGATTGTGATTTTTGAACAGCCTGGTTTCCCATTAATATTCAATGTGTAAATAAGCTTTGCTCCGTCTGGGTCTCATTTGTCCTTAATTTGATATGGAAAGTGGCTTTCCTCTGATTGGTTGCTGTCAATGTGTGGGTGTCTTGTGGCTGCCTCAAGTAGTTTGGTACATTGGGCGCAGTTTGGTACATTTTGTTGAGGATGGTAACCTAAGCTTGAAATGACATACAAATCTCAATGCTCTAGGCTAATTTAAAAAAAAAACAATGTTATTTGTGACATCAACATGCTGAAAAGCTGAATGCTATTAGCTGAATGCTAAGATTTGAATGCATGTGCGTAAATCATTTCAGTGAAATTAGAATATATTTCCTGATATGATAATCACTTTTAGGCAGCAGCAAATTATGCTTTGCAAAATTGAGGACAAACTTTGTCCAGGCTGCGATGAAAGTGACCAACTTCATAGAAGCTCCAAGTTTCGAGCCTTACCTCTGCATGCGGTAGTCACATGTTTTTTGGACGGTCCGGGATAGATAACATTTTGGTGTTCATATTCTGTTTGTGTTTTGTACTTTACTGGATAATATGCTCACAACATTGTTATGAGCCTAGACTGTTGTCTGTGACAGCTTTAAAGTGACATTTTGTAAACGGAAAAATATTTTTTCCTGCGTGGAGCTAATTTGTGTATTGTAGAGATGAAACTGTGTGTAAACAGTGCGTCTCTGTGTCAGGTTCGTTGTATTTTGTTTTTACATTGTTATTTTCAATTCTTTGACTATGTAATTAATTCTGGCATGCAGTTCAGTGCAGTCACCATTCATTATTAGCAGTCACGTAATGGCTGTGTGAGGTGCATTCAGGGACAACTTGTAAACAAAACTGAATGCGTTATTTTCTTTAAGTACAGTTTCATAAAGCAAATTGATTAAGGAATTAACATATTTATTGGAATGCTTTAGTTAACTCACGCCATTCGATCACACTGGTGCAATGATTCATTTTGTTATGCTTGAAGTGACAGTAGTGTGGTGGAGCACCATCACAATCATTAATCATGAACATCATCATTATTTTTATTTTTATTATTATTACAATTTCAAGATGTAATGACATTATGAAATATCAATTTTCAGTGAAAAAGTACTTGATTGATTTGAAAATACTTGTATTTGATCTGAAAAGAGTGGTATTTGGCAGTGCCAGGCATTTTGGACGCCCACTTCACCATTAACACCATTTTGACCAATGCACTTAT
Organism: Vanacampus margaritifer; assembly: GCF_051991255.1. Lineage (NCBI taxonomy): Eukaryota > Metazoa > Chordata > Actinopteri > Syngnathiformes > Syngnathidae > Vanacampus > Vanacampus margaritifer. The sequence goes on along the minus strand of NC_135432.1, from coordinate 49,404,924 downwards.
TCACTCGACACCAACACATAGTGAAGGAAAAAGTCCTGACGTTAGAGTGTTACTACCTACGAGCATAACCACGTAGCCCCCTCTTGTACAATGCATGACACCAGAGGACCCTCTAAATCAGCCCCAATTCAAAACTGAGTGAGCTGACTTGAAATCGGGCTCGAAACGGGCATTTCAGTGAATGGCTGTCTTTTACAACCCGTTCTCCCCGATGGCCCTTCTCAACATGAAACACTGAAGTCATTTGCGTATCTCTGTTATCGTACTCTCTTTTCTTCCGAAAGCAGATTGATTTTCTTTTAACACCTCAGTTGGCGAAAGACTCAAGCGCATTGATTCTGCCTTTTCATTAAACACAGAGCAGATAGGGGAAAGAATGGGACGGAAAACATAAGGTGGAAACGGGTTAAAATGCTGAGGAAAAGGTGAAGAGATTGGAAGGATTATGCAGAGAAGAAATAAGTAATAGCAGTAGTGACTGGTGACATTTTCAAGGAAGGGCTCTCTTTCTCTTTCTTTCTCTCTCTCTCTCTCTCTCTCTCCCCCTCCCTCTCCCCCTCTCTCGACATGAGTACAGATGTGCATTTGAATTTTGGTGACGATTCATAGCATTTTTGCGTCATTAAGCGACGTTTAGCTGTTGTACATTTACAGTTGTACTCTTACGTTCACATACCCCAAGGGTATGTGATATTAAGTGGCTAGAAAATGATTTTAAATAAATTATAACCTTGTTTATCATTATTCACTAAAACGTGTTACAGTTTTGAGGTGGAGTGAACGATGTGGACCCAAATGCAAGGAGACTCAGTGATCAGACAGAGGTAATGAGTAAATGTAGGGTGATTTATTGACAAGTGGGTAGGACAACCAAGACTTGAAGTGACTGGACTAAACCGAGCGTGCGTGATGTGACAGGACAAGACTTGCCTTAACGGGAAATGACTTGGCTTGACTGGCTGAGGCTTGGCTGGCTGTGGACTGACTAGAATTTGGCTGGCTGGAGCTGTGGCTATGACTTGGCGCCACACACACATATATCTATATTAGTGCTGTCAAAGTTAAAGCATTAATTGATTAATTAATCACAACAAATTATCGCATTAATCATGAATTAACGCAGATTAATCGCACTATTAATTTTTTACCATAGATTAGGCATTGGCGTGACAGCGGATGGCTACGTTTAAGGTAGCACAGGTTATGTTTGAGCAATAATCATAATTACATGCATTGAAGTTAAGCATTTAATAAATGTTTGCGTATCACATTTAGAATATTTGTTCATGTCAAAATATCGGGGTCATTTTTTTTCCATTTTAAATTATGCAAGTAATTAACTGATTAGACAAAATAAGCTCATCGCATGTGTGGTGGATCAAAAGATGTTGAAGATGTCCTCATAACATTCAATGTCAAAAGAATTACCACATAACTGGTGCTGGGCATGGGGAAAAATGTAGATGAAAAAGCGATTTATTATTAATCGTTTGACAGCTCTAATATATATATATATATATATATATATATATTTATATATCACTTTCCAACTTCTCATTTGTAGCTTAGCAGTAGAGCGCTCCGAAATGATGTCAGATTAGTTTTCTTTACGTACGTTGTTACGTGAGTGCCACCCAGTGGTCAGACTGAGACACTACAGTTGAATTAAACTATGACAAACTTGTGTTGCCACAACTCTATCTAAATGGTAAATAGTCCTAAATTACTTAAAGCACTACTGTCTTGAATTTAATTCTTTGTATTTCACTGTACAGTGGTACCTCGGAGTTTGAACATAATTCGTTCCTGCGAAGTGTTCAAAGTCCGAATTGTTCAACCACCGAAACATTTTTTCCCATAGGAAATAATGTAAACGCAATTAATCCGTTCCCAAGCTCCAAAAACAGAAAAAAAAACTATTTTAATTTCTATTTATGTTTTTTTACATTTACAGTACAGTGCAATAACAATAAAAAATACCTTCCCTTCAAAATCCAAATGCACTCACGAGTATGGAGCACCTCCGTGAGTATTCACGCTGTGACTGGAAATGAGCAGTGCATCGTCTCAACTACCGCAACGTAAGCATTCGGCATTGCTCGGCTTCGCTCGGCTACCCGTTTTCAAGGTACGTTCGGCTTAGCTTGCTTTGCTTGGGTGTTCAAACTCCAAAAATGAGTTCAAATTCCTAGGCATTTTTTACTCAGAAGTCCGATTTGTACGAGTTCCGAGACGTTCAAACTCCGAGGTTCCACGTGCCCACTCTCCCCGTACAGCAAGTGAAAACTGCACCGGCACCTCCCTTGCCGTGCGTTGATTACAGTGAACCGGGGACATTGTCATCCTCCACCTGGCGCGGAGGCTGTCATAATTCATAAACTGTATTTTGTTTGGCTTGGCGCCACAAAAATCTCACTCGATTCCAAACCAGGAAATTAATTTTTAGCGGGTGAAAACCAGCACGAGTGGGTGACGTTAGTACGCTTGTGTACGTATAATGTTGCGTTCAAATGCGCCATGGAATGTCGTCAACTCTTCTACTTTTTTTTGTGTCTTTTTTGGTGCACTCACACATATATGTGGTCTCACAGGCAGGGAAGCGATCCCACGCCAAACTGCACCGAAAGCAAGAGACGGTAACCACTCTGCCACCCGGAGCCCCCGTTAACTCTTCTACTCTCACAACTTAGATTGACGTGCTTCGGAACCAATACATGGCACCGTTTGTCTTTATGTGAATTTGGTGCTCGAAAGTACCGACCCAAATCGATCCATACTACAAAAAGTACCCATCCCTAGGACTGAAGTGTCGCATAATCGTTTTGGTATCGAACAACCCTACACAATATTACTTTTATTATTTAATTTAAACATCAGTGAGTAATGTTTTTCCATATGTGCTAAAATGTAATCACTGCGACATCACAAGTATTTTGGAGCTGCGTGTTGTGAACCAAAGCCATGTCATTAGCCTCTTACGCGTCACGACAGAGTGGTGGACTGATTCGCCACCCATAAAAACAGACGCTATTCTTTGATGCTTTTGCACACCAAGTAGCTGGCAATTATAGCTGTTAATTCGCTTTTTCTCACATCACAAGTTTTTTTATTCTATCGTCAATATTTTTTCTTTAATTCTTTGTCTTCAAGGAAAAACAATGTGCTGAGCTAGAAGTGACAAAGTATGCTTTTATTGGCGTGTCCTCCCCATTATGGTGACCTCGCATAGTGCAATATATTCTGTACCTGTAATGTAACACTCAGAATTGTTAATCATGTATTGATTGCAACAGGAAAACTTCATTCATCACAGTCCAGTGGGAAGTGATATTCAGACTGTTTGCCTATACAGTCTTCCTGCTTATGTATTGTAGTTCTCTTCAGGACGCAGATCTAGTTGCTACACCTGCTATACACAAAAGTTGAATGTATTCACGTAGGTTATTATTTAAAGACTACTTTACACAGAATTAAGTTGAATGGAACTGCTGACTCTTGCAAGGTGGAAAGCCGCATGTAGTACTTGTAGCAGGAGTAGTAGTAGTAGTAGTAGTAGTAGTAGAAGTAGTAGTAATAGTAGTAGTAGTGCACGTAGAAGTAGTAGTTGAAATCAGGTCACTTCCTGTTGAAACAGGTCACTTCCTGTTGATTTAAGGTCACTTCCAGTTGAAATCAGGTCACTTCCTGTTGAAATTGGGTTACTTCCTGTTGAAATCTGGTCACTTACAGGCCTATATAAAACAAAACATTCACTACATTCGCAAACATGCGCAAAACTTTGCTTCTCAGTGAGCTACGGGCTTTTCTCATAGTGTAATACTGTAATTTACTTGGCTGAGTTCTGTGCACAATGTGGGTTCAATTCCCAACCAGCCCAGGGCGTAGTCTGTCTTTTGATAGACTGCAGCTCCCCGTGACCTAAGCAGGGTCAGCGGTACAGAAAGTGGATGGACAAATGGATCATTTACACTGTTGCAAATAAATGTTATATACAAAATGGTAAAAATGGCCAAATGTGAGCTACTTAACTCACGACTTGGCACATGAGTTTACAAAAAAGTATTAATTTAATTTGTACCGTGCTACTTATATTACATGTTGTAATGGGCTGCGTGAAGCGTTGTCACAGCAAAACCTTCCCTAATGCAGATTGTACTATACAGCAAAGCTTCGTTTCCCCTTGTAGTGTCAGTAGAGCAGGGAGAGTATTTTATCTTGTCTTTGATTTATTTGTCCCATTTAGGACTTGAATCGAATAGCCTGTACCCAAGCTTTTGCTGTTAACCTCTTGTTGCAGGGCTATGTCATGTAAAGGCTGACAGAGATTAAATAATGTGAATATTTTAGGACTATGACCTGCTTGAGGCAGCAGATAGCCTTACACGTCACTAGTTTTACAAAACTGTTCAAAACTAAAAGCAAGCATCTATATATAGGATGATAATACATATACTGCTCTAATGAATTCAGAGTTTCATTAAGGGCTGTTTATTAATACGTTGAAAAACTATTGTCATTGCTAATAGCCACATGTCGCTGGCATCAGGCAGAATCCTTGTACCACCAAAATCATCACTTTTCGGAAGACCAAAAACCAAAACAATCATTGTCAAGTTGCTTCAGTTTTTTCCATGCAGTGTCCACACTTGAAAGGATGGTATCATCTACTCACAGTTTTAATTGGAATTCACTGAAATGAACAGGTGGCTTTTGATTTTCCTTCTGTTATTTTATTTGCTTATCTTAACAATTTGTGTGCAAGCAGTTTCAATCCATTTAAATGAGAGACTTGCATGAAAAACCTTTGAATAAAAGTAACACACAAACAATACTTTTGCATTCTATACACAATGTCGTCAATATTTTTATTCTAATAATAAATAAGTATACAAAAGACAGCTATCTAAATAAATACATACTGTGACGCCAACCTGTCTCATTTAAATTATGAATTAATTGTAAATCCTGCTATCCAATTGATGTTAATTTTTTCATTATAAACTAAATGTTAATCTATTTTGTATGTTAAAATGCATTTTCCTTTTAATTGCCTTAATTGAATTGCATTTAACCATTAACCTTTATATTTTCACATGAACTATTTTTCGTTTTCCACGTTTTATAGTCACGTTTCTTCAACCATTGCAACATTGCATTGTCAAAAAAAGCAAACCACACTGTAAAAAAGAAGAAAAAAAAAAAAGAGTAATATTTACTTGGAAAAAAAGTCATTTTTTCACTCAGAAATTCTAAGTACATTTTACAAAGAGAGTTTTGAGTACATTTTACCAGTTTATAAAAAAAAAGAAGAAGAAGAAGTTAAGAACAAACTCATCACCTGAGCCATGCCACTCTTGCTGTTTGCCACAACACTGCATTGCTGGTGTATCCAAAACGAGACCAAAAAGTGGTCTCGTGGAGGTATGAGAATTTTGCCTGACACCATCAACATCAATATATTAACTAGTCTTGTTCCGCTACCGATACTGGTATCGGTAGAGGCCCAGATACTGCATTAAAACAGTGGTATCTGTATCGGTGAGTACTAACAAGTAACATGCCGATACCAATAATTCTGATAGGACTTTGGATGCAGCATCTTGTGTCTTGCTTATGCACGACATTCACTGGTGTGTGACATGTTCACTGCATGCCGAGCTAACATATCCTATTGGCCCTTGAATGCTCTGAACCAATGGAAGGAAACTTAGGTATCTGTACGGTATCAGCATCGGCCGATACTGCAAAGCTGAGTATCGGAATCGGTATCAGGGGCCAAAAAACGGTATCGGAACAACACTAATATTAACACACTACAGGAGTGGCTGTCTTCCAACCTGAAGGTTGTTGGTTTCTGTCCATGTCCTAAACCCTTGCATAGTGTTTTTTTTTTTTTTATAAACTGGTCAAATTTACTCAAAACTCTCCTTGTAAAATTTACTTTGATTTTCTGCTGAAAAAAACTAGGTTTTTTTTCAAGTTTTTACCGTGCATTTGCAGCATTTTAGTGATGCACAATTCAATGTTTAGCTAAACAATACAAAATGTTTCAATGTTAAAGATACATTACTCAAAATCATTAAAACCCATTAAAAGTAAATACAAAGTAATTACATTTTTGTTAATACCTTGCCAGTTTAAACCCAACAACAGTCGTTAAAAATTGTTAAAATTTTCTTAAAAACTGCTTGTATAGGACGGGAGCATCCTAAAAAGATGGTTGCGGTTAAAATCTTAGGAAGAAAGATGCAATTATGATGATGATGATGATTAACATATAGATACAATAGCATACAGTAGAATGTGATTTGAAGATAAGTGTACAGACGCTCCCCAATTTACGAACGAGTTACGTTCCGAGCGATCGTTCGTAAGGTGAATTTGTTCGTAAGTTGCTTCAGTGCTATATTTTGTATTATAATTTATGTTTAAAGAGAATACGTACAGTACTGTACTACGTATGTTAGAGAGAGAGAGCGAGAGACACACACAGTATGTACATGTACGTAATAAGATAAATAAAATGAAGTTTAACTTACTTTTGGAAGATGTACTCGATGCTTAAGGATTTGATGGAGGAGGAGGAGGAGGAAGAGGAGGATTTTATATCATGAGAGGTTCTTCGTCGTCGCTGGAATGGGCTTCAAAAGTTACTTCCTCCTCCGTAACTTCAATGTAGGAAGAAGTTGAGGGTCGAGGAGAAGAAGATGAGTTTGATGAGTATCTTCCTTGGAGGATTTACTAGAAACTGGCCGAAAGAAGCGATCTAACGATGATTGCACAGTTTTCTTCTTTTTTCATCATAAATGATGCGGTAGCACTGTATGGCATCATTCAATTGATTTGCAACCTTTGTGCAAGGTTCAATATTTGGGTCTTGCTGCTCGAAGAGTGCGATGGCTTTATCTATGAGCGACAGGCGTTTTTTCTTCTTCCTCCTCCTCGACACGTTGCTGAGCCTCCAATGCTGGGTGAGCTCTCACAGCGCCAAGCGTCGGTATTAGCGGTGGAAAGAAGCACTACAGTACTCGGAAAAAGGTGCGCAATACAAAATCTAACTTACAGCATCTCTTTCCGAACATTTTTTGACATGCGGGCATGCGCGCAGACATGTTCGTATGTACCGTTGTTCGTAACTCGAATGTTCGCAAGTAGGGGAGCGTCTGTATATGCAAAAATCATGGATGCCATTGAAAAGATGAGGAAATGGCCTGTGTTGTGTCTGCCAAGTGATGATAGATTGCATACAAAGTGAGCCTTGCACAGGAGGATCTTATCTGTTGCTCGGCTGCAATGGAGAAGAGCTGAATACATTGAAGGAGGCAAGACTTTGCATACCCAGGAGGGTCTCATTCTGAGAGCAACAAGTCTGGTATAGGATTAGAGTTAAAAAATGTATATTGAATAAACCTTGCCATAAGTGTTGAAGATGATACAACGGCAAATTTGATTATTAGATCTCAAATGATTATTCGATAAAAATCAAAGTCGTATGTCATCTAAGGAGAAACAAACACAGCACAAACTAAAAGCGAGCAAGAATTCAATTGTAGTCTATTTCAGGGAACATGAAAGTGGATGGCGGGATGGATGAAATAGCCTGAGACGAAACCAGATAGATGCCGCTCCTCTGCATCTCAGCATGATTTCTATCTGCTACTTGCTACTCAACCATGGTGAGTTTAAGAATATATAGTACTTCTCATGGTTGAGTATCAGGCTGAGGGGGAATTGAGACTTTAAAAAAAAAAAAAAAAGAAGAAGAAGAAAAAAACACTTATAGCAAATTCCACAGACTGCTTGGGAAAACTTGAGCCAGGTGGAAGTTTCTTGTAGAGGAAACCAAAGAAATTGTCATGGGAAGAAATTTGCTCTTGCGTTTGGACAATTAGTGGTGTTGATCCCCCCCTTCCTTCACATTTATTTTACAGCTGTTTCTGTATGAAGCAGTGACATTTGTATTGGATTGTCGTTTTTGTCTCAACGTTACAATTGGATTGGGAGGGTTACTTTAAAAATAAAAATGTATTCTTGATGCAGTCACCAGTAAAAAAATGTAGTTAGCAATGTAATCCAAGTCCCATGATATTAAAGTAATTTAACTTTTTAATTAATATTGGAGTACTCCAATACCTTAGCAAGGCTCAAACTTTTTTTTTTTTTTTGGAGGAGCAGTTTTGCTAATCAATTACCTAATTTGAGGAACTTTGGAAAATGAAGCAAAGGGTTTATTAAGCAGAGGTGGCATTTCCAGGTCCAGAAAGTAAAAAGCCTGCCACAGTTTGGCACTAGCCCCAAGTGCTAGCTAGCATCAATGGCTAAAGCCAAATTGTGGCAGGCTTTTCACTTTCTGGACCTGGATTTACCACCTCTGTTATTAAACAATAAAAATATGACAATATAATAAATATACAATGTGTTTCTTTTTTACATATACTGCAATCAACAGTTTGTATTTCTTAAATTCACATTGCGAAGAGCAGCAAACTGTATTTACAGTATTACACTGTACCTGTATATATATCACATTTTCTAAACTCTCATTTCTAGCTTAGCAGTAGTAGAGCGCTCCGAAATTATGTCAGATTAGTTCTTCTTTACGTACGTTGTCATGTGAGTGCCACCCAGTGGTCAGACTGAGACACTACAGGTAAATTAAACTGTGACAAACTTGTGTAGCCACAACTCTATCTAAATGGTGAATAGTCCTAAATTACTTAAAGCACTACTGTATTGAATTTAATTCTTTGCAGCTCACTGCATTCCTTAAAATTAAGTTGTACAACCACATATTTTGATTGGGACGTTTTTCTGGTCACTGAATTATTTGTTTTCTTTTATATATCAAATTTTTGAAATTCAATTTATTGTGTGCTATATACATGATATATTTTATGAACAAATTGAAAAAATATAATTGCTATCAACTTCATGAAATTTTAAGGAAATTTGCTTTAATGAGATGTATAGGTCATTCTATATTATTAGTTGTCTTTTTTTTATTTTAATTATCAAAAGTGCTAATGGTATCGGCACTTGATATCGGTGAGTACTGAATAGGGATGGGTACCTTTCACATTTGAACCGGTACTGTTCCTATTCTTGGTACCTGGGAATCAATACCGGTCGGTACTCAACGGTACCAATTTTCAGTACTTTCGTTTTTATGTTATTTATTTGGGTGATAATAAATGTTCATCATTGTTTATTTAACAGTAATATCTTTAAAAATATATATTTCACAATTACACAAATAACAAATTTACAATTTAAAACAAATGAGCAAAAGAAGAATAGCAAAAATCAAAGTATACAATTACTGAAGTATAACTACTGCACATGAATTATTATGACAAAAAAACAAAGTATGAAGCAAAGTTCTATGCAATGAACACAAGGAATTAAGTTAAACACTAACAGTTATCTAAATTAATAATTGATGTTATCTACGTTTCTTGGGCAGTTGTCCTTCAAGAACGTAAAGCCTGCTGCACGATGAACAAAAAAAGACCATTAGAAGAGGTCAGAGGACATGATGTCTCGTGATTAAAAGGCAAAAGCCCCCCCAAAATTTGTGATATTATAAATCTTATATCTAACGTTTATAATTTGAGTGACAAACAATGCAGTAATAATTGATCCAACAATTTTATTTGAAAGACTGCAGCCAAATGATTCACATATTGCAAGTAGAAATTGTGAAATAGAGGGGCGATACAACACTTAACAAGAATGGATGGGTAGGAAAGAACATTAATCACTAAATAGTTGCTGCAGTCATGGCTGAGGTCCAAGGATTAAGGACCGTGATAACTGAGGACAAAATACAGCGCAGTAGTAGTCTTAACACAAGGCTGTCAAATAGAACATATGAATGATCATGATAAAGGATAGAAACTCAAGTAAATACCCGAAGCACATAATTATGTTTCAGCCTTTCCGATTGTACAGCAAGCTTTTTCAGATAAACACAATGAGGCATGAGGTGTATGGCTGTTCTTAAAATACATTGTGTCCCTACTTCCTCTCCTCCCCACTTCCCCCTGCAGCAGTATTTAATCTTAATCAATCACACACCTGCAGTGTAATACCCAACTCAGCTAAAGGCGTGATTACACATATTCTTCAGTCCACACAAGGACAAAATTATATCAATTTTAGCACTGCTGTTGTTATTCTAACTTACCAGGGGTCTTATTATAAGTACGTAGTAAACTGTTTGTTTCTTTTTAATATGCAAGTTGTGCTGAGTGCACCAATATATATATGGGTGATTGTGATGAATTTTGATGACAGGTTGGTAAGAAAGAGTAGCAGTGCAGGTATGACACTAAAAGTGGACAGGAGGCAATAAGAATTGTGATTTGCAATGAGCATTAAAATAAAAACGATCAGTTGATTACTGCAACAAAGCCTTTGACGAACTGTTACATTTCCTTGGATTACATTAGTATTTCTAGCTTTAGACTTTGTTTGGTATTTCATGCCACATATGCAACATGATGCTAACAAGATATATATATATATATATATATATATATATATATATATATATATATATATATATATATGTGTGTGTGTGTGTGTGTCAAAATTAGTGTGTTAATGCTCCTTTAATGCCACAAATGTTTTTAACGCGTGATTAATGACCGCCCCTTACTTGGAAAGCCTGTAGTGGGGGAATTCCAGTTGCAATGCAGCAGACACGTCAACATTTAGCAGTAATAGATTTAATGATCATGCATATATTTGTAGAGACTGGGGTCAAGTTGTATTTTACAATTTTAAAAATGGGCAGTATTTCAGAAGTTACTTCATGTTAAAGATTGGATATTGTTTAATATGAAAAGAAAAATGCACTGAGCTGTCCCAACATCTTACAAATGCAATTATGCCATCTAGTGGCAGAAAAATTACCTCAACATAAATCAATATTACACTTGTTTTTTTTACAGTACAATACATCTTTTTAATTTTAACTAAATTTTAGGAATTTCATGAAATGACTGTATCAATGACTAAAAGATGCAGCCATATTGCTATTAGTTTAACATTTTTAACTTTAATGTTAACAAGACTATGAAAACTTATTTTATTTTAATTTACAATTAATTGTAAAACAAAAAAATTAGACTGAAAAATATATAAATAAATGTGTACACAAATACAAAAATAAATATATAAATGGAATTAAATAATCAATAAATAAAAACGCTCTGCCCTCATTTATTTATGTCATTCTGCAAAATGACTGACGTAGACGAAAACACATTGCAGAGGCGGGAATTAAACCATAGCATTAAAAAGTGATGCGGATGACTCAGCTTAACTGGAAGCATGAAGCTGATCTTGGCAGTTTGAGAACCACCCGTGCAGTATAAGGCTGAAACATCATCCCTTCAGTTGGCGCGGCTTTTATTACACAGCACTTTGTTTCACTCTATTGTGCTTGTTTGTTTAGAGATAAACTGCAAGGTATACCCTATTTGCAGTTTTGGAGGTCCAACCTTTGGCACTGTCAGTCGAAAAATGTGACAGAGAGACTCTCTGTTCTGCCTGTTTACAACCAATATTTTCCTTAAATGACATTCCAGCCACATTCAATGTCATACTCAGTAATTAACTGAGCTATTAAACTGCTGTCAGTATTGTACCATCACACTGTAAGTGGATTTGGCAGATGATATCAATCACTCCACGTTTGAATTTATGCAAAATTTTTGTATCATCTTGAAACAACACGTTATATAAATATGCCAGTCAACCAAAGTCCTGAAGTCAATCAACTGTTCAGATGAGGTCAGGGGAATAACACCACACAAGCATGAAAGAGCAAAGTAATCAGTTCAGTGCTCTACTTCAGTTACAGGGCCAGTAGAGATATGTTAAATTGCTGGTCTATGAAATGAATGGACAAGTCACTGTACCTTGTCTAATGGTAAATAGTTGAGATTACTGTTGCCTCGGACACTCAATTCACTTAAGCCAATTCCTCCTCTTACAACCAGAAGAGTCTGACTCTCAATTGATCTCTTCTGTTCGTGAATATATATATTTTCACATTGATTTAATAAAAAAGATAAAAACTAACAACCAGAGATGGGAAAACCAGGTCAAGAAAGTAAAAACTCTGCCAGAGTTTGTTTTTAGCCACAGGTGCTTTTTGTTATGACCTCGTTTACCTAACGATTGAGTACAAGCACCTGTAGCTAAAGCCAAACTGTGGCAGGGTTTTTAGTTTCTGGACCTGGATTTTCCATCTCTGCTAACAACCACAAGTCCTTCATCATTCACAGGGGGGAGCAACAACAGGTGTAAAGGGATACTTAACTCATTGAGCCATTTTCAGCAGTAAAAAGTTAATATTTTGTCCAAAATGAATTTGACAAATTCATTATTTTTCATGTAGAATTAATACCTCTTATTTAGCCATTTGCTGTAGACTGAAGATGGCATCAACTGTGTTGAGGAAGTAGGTCAGTGGTGTCCAAACTCGGTCCTCGGGGGCCGGTAGTCCTGCAGGTTTTGGAGGTTTCCCTGCTCCAACGCACCTGTTTCAATCAACAGGATTGTTATCAGGCTTAGTAGAGCTTGCTGATGAGCTTCAGCTGTGTTGGAGGAGAGAAATATCCAAAACCTGCGGGACTACCGGCCCCCGAGGACCGAGTTTGGACACCACTGAAGTAGGTAATGACCTGTCATGGCTCAGTTTGCTAACCAAACCCAGAAAACAGGTGAGCCATGATTGGTCGTCAGTACAGGTGATGTCATCTTCAGTCGACAGCAAGTGGAAGAATTGGTTGTTAAAGGTATTAATTGTATACAAAAAATAATGTAATTATCAAACAAATTCTGGATAAAATACTAACTTTTTACTGCTGAAAATAGCTCAATGAGTGAAGTATTCCTTTAAGTACAGTATGCAGTGGCAGGCATTATCACTATTTCTATTCATACGTGCTTTATTGACGCCATACGTTTCAGGCTTTTATCGGAGGCTTATACTTCATGAGTCATTTACTGAAACATATTACCCAAATTTTCAACAACAAAATCACGACAATGTCATTTTGATTATGTATAATTATGTAGAAATGTTGACAAATGAATGCTGATGTATATAAAGGTTTATTGGCATCACACCATTTTACACTATTTGCTCATTTTTGCTAATTATTTGTTGCATTCAGATAACGCATCAGAGCAAGTCATACCTCCAAACCATCATCTTCAACAACCTGAGATCATTCATGACTATACGTTTCTTTAAAGGCTTCACACAAGTAAAGGTGACTTGATTTGACAAATTATGAAGGGCGCAGCCAGTCACAATTATTGATTTAGCAAGGATAACATCACAATCATTACAATTTAACAGACAATGCCATCTACCTTTAAGATGGCCAAAGGCATTTTCTACTACCACCCTGGCGTTGTATATTGTTTTATTATACACCCGTTGCTCAAAAGTTGAATTACCAGAGTCAGCAAAAGGTTTTAAATGCCAGTTTTGTAAGGGGTAAGTATAAAGTGTAGTATACTATAAAGTAATAGCCCACATACACGCCACTGATGTTTTTAGTGCAATCAGGGAACAGATTATCAGTCCTGGCCAACTCCCACAATCTAGACAATCTTAAAACTCGAGCATCGTGTAAACTTCCTGGGAGTCCCATAAATACTCTCCAGAAGAGACCCCTTCCATCTACTACACCTTGAAGAATGAGTGAGTGCCATCTTCTGCAGTTGAAGTAGTACAGTGGTGCCTTTATGGGAATATGTGAAACATCAATAGCTTTGACACATTTTGGAAGTTCCCACCTGGTCAAACTTCTCACACTTCTCAGGAGTTGGGTAACGAATAATGTCAGGCACCAGGTATGTCTCAACAGCATAACAAAAGTCATGCACACATCGCCATACTGTCGTTTTGCTAACACCAAATAGATGGCCTTCATATAGTATTCACTGATGTCACGGGATCGCGAGCCCGCCCCTCATGGTGGGCCAACTTCCCAGCGGACTCAGCTCTGTTTGTATTGTGTTTACACCGAATGTTCTTTTGTTATTGATGAATGTCACCCATAGCTTCCTCTAACGTTACTTGTGTAGTAAGCAAGAAGTATGCGGAAGATTTAGCTCAACACTCTTTGCAGCGTTACACGTTGAAACCTTTGATTAATGGAATCGATTGGATTACAAGCATTTGCCGATAGTACCTGGACAGGACTACATGGCAACGTATGGTCTGAGGTAGGGTGGCTCTCAAAACATGGACATTCTTGCGTCTTCTGTACTTTCGGCTTTTATTGGTTGCTATGTGCATTCATCAATTGTGAATTTGAGGTGAAGAATCTCGACAAGTTAGCTAGTTCCCAGACCACGCTAGCTACAGTAGCTGCGCTAGCATGCTACAACAAAAACAGCAACAACATTGTTGATTCATCACTTATTTTCGTACACTTTAACAACAAGTTAAACTTTTGGGCTGCTGGGAAAGAAAAAATAAGAGACCTTAAATAGGGTATATGGAGGGATCTCAAAATCGAACATGTTGACCACCAGATCTATTTTTAGCCAAAGCTAGGCAGAGCTAGCAGCTCACATATATCACAATCGCATTATGGTAAAAGCATTTATACCATTTTACAATGACACTTGCCTTAATCAAAATAGTCAAAACACACTTTGGTAGACTTTGTCGGGTGGAAATCCTTTCAATGTATCTTTGTAATTCCGGAAACCTCTTTGTCCGTTCCCATTTGACATTCCATTGAGCCGTGAACGGCATACAGTACAATGTGGGGCAAATGACGTTGTGTGAATACTATCTAGAAGCTTCGTTTCACATCTTTGTTCGCCCTATTTTTGCACCATTGTGAAGCGGTTCGTGAAAATCCGGAATGAATGAACAAATGAATGAATCAAAGTAGCTTGTAAGCAACACAAGCGCTCCTCAGCATTTGCTTACGTTGTCTCGCTGGCCGTTTGCCCCACCAAGGGCCTGCTGGGTCGATAGGTGGGGGTTGGTGACGTCATTTGAATACTATGTATACCTCTGTATTCTGTGTCAGTAGCAAGCTTGCAAAGTGCACTGGCCACTCTTTTCTTGAGAGGTACACTCTTGTGATAGTGTTTTGAAACAGCAAAGCAAGTTTTTCCAGAGATGACCCTGGAGAGGCTCAAGAGTCATGTTTGCCAAATTCATTCCGAGTTGCCTCAAAACCTCATAATGTTATCCCATTTTGGTCAGCCAACCCCAAGCTTTTCACCGTGAGCTTGCCATGGATGAAAAATGCACGCTCCAGAAGCCTAAGATTATGAAATATTCACAACTAGTGGCTGAGTGCTGTGGGGCATCATTTACCCTGTGCAGGTAGACCGTGTCAGCACACAACACAGTATGCTCAGGAAGTTGATGGGAAGTGGTCCTCTCAGTAACCAAAAACATTGTCTTTAGTGCAGCTTTTTGCTTTTTCTGCTGCTGAGTCTTTTTTTGTTGTTCAAGTCTTATATTTTATCCACTGCCCCTGACGCAACCCTCAAATTAAATGCATAAATGAACTCTGTTTGTGGTGTTGGGGGAGGGAGGGATAATCTTGCAACAGACCGCACTGCAGTGTACAGTACTAGCACCCACTCTTGGTTGATTTTTGCTTCTTAAGAAATTCATCGTAAGAACTGAACTCCTGTCAGCTCTGTTATTCTAGCAAGTTCCACAGTTCCCAACATTTTTCTCTCTATTTGTCTTAATTGGAGTCTTTGCACTGCATCATACTGGCATTTCATATATTTGGTGTACCTTGTCAACATTCACAAGAGAAAAAGTAGTGTTTGTGTTTATAAGGCTAACAAACCTGATATACAGATCAGAAGCTGACAAAATTGTTATAGTGACAGTTTCTGAAATTGCTGTTTGCAGTGTAGTTAAACCCCTAAATTAGCTTTAACTTTGACAATAAGTATTGTCAGAATTTCTTGTGGCATAAAAACAAATGAGATTGTGGTTGGGCAGGGAGTCAGCGGGCGGTGTTAACAATGCCCACCTGTCTTGGGCTTAACATTCTTGTTCCACCTCTGACTACAATCTGTGTGGGCGCTTGTTATCCACTAATTCTGTCATTGGGGGCATTATGCATGGTGAAACAGAGATAAGAAGCAAGGCTCTGAGGTGTTTTCCGTCTCCCTGTGAGACTTAAATCTATTAGTGGGGCACTGTGCCATCTGCTAGGTAATACACATGAGCTTTAAGATCAACAGCGATTCGGTAGTACTAGTAATTTAACTACCATTAATTACTATGTTAAAAGTGATCTTAAGCTTCTTCTGTATCTATGCGTTATATATGGCTAGGTTGTTATAGAATTGTGCTTGCTTGGTTTCTATTCCAGATCGAAACCATTTGTCCATTTTCAACTGCTAAGCCTATAGGTCACAGGGCTAAAGCCTATCCTGGCCCACTTTGTATGAGAGTACACACTGGACCAATGACCTACCAGTCACATCACTAAGACAAAAAAACTATACAATTATTCACACATTTAGGTAATTAAGTCAATTATGATGGCCGCACCCAGCGGTGCAGAGGTTTTTCAAGCTCCCAGGATAAACCCCCTTTACAATAACTTTGAAGTTGATTTTACTGCAATCTCAATGCCAATAGTGCATCTTAAATATAGCTCAGACAAATTATATCAATTTAAAGATAGTTCAAATCAAAACTGTTTAATTTGCATTCCTCGGCAGACTGCAGCTTTTACGGATGGAGCGATACAACAACACGATTGATCGATCAATCAATCAAAAAATCAATCAATCAATATTTATGTAGCAATTTTGATACAGAATATGCAACTCAGTGATTTATATGATTGAAAAACGAGCCCCAAAAACAATCCTGGCCCACAAAGATTAAGAAAAAGAAAAATATTTTAATAAAGACCTGCACATACCAACACTAGTATGGTATGTTATGTACATGATAACGTGGTGCATACAGCCCTCCCCCGCCCCTGCCTCAACTTCTCTGACGTCGTCTCCATATTTCTGGCCTTAACCTATAAACCAACGGGGAAATCGCCACAAATGCCTTACTGGTGACAACATCTCCAGTACTGTATAAATAGCGGATATACTGTATGTCGTCATCAGTTAGGACACGCTCATGCACGCTATTCATTTAACATCCTAAAGATTTGGAGGTCTGTCATAGACAAGTGGGTGAGCTTATCAGCGGTGCCCTGCAAGCAGTGTTAATTTTGACAAGAAATTTTAATTAAATTTTAGTTATAAAACCACTGGTTTCCACCTTAATAAAACAGAACTGCCCCTTTCAGAGTGGCCTTTTATTGCGGGCAGTCTAAGGCACACCTGTGCACTAATCATGGTGTCTAATAAGCATCTTGATATGAGACACCTGTGAGATGGGATGGATTATCTCAGCAAAGGAGAAGTGCTCCTTATGACAGATTTAGGCCCCGTCCACACGAAAGCCAGTTTCAATGTATCTTCACAAGTTTCTTACCGTTTAAGCCGTTCGTCCACATGACGGTGCGGTTTCGGAGCTTGAAACCGATCACTTTTGAAACCGGGCTCTAGAGTGGAACGATTTCAGAACGCGCACTGTACGCGTCCGACTGGACACCTTATGCAGGATACTCCTCCAGCGATGACGTAATGGTCGCAGCTCGACGACAACGCGCCAATTCTCACGTGACCGCGAACCGTCATTCTGTCAACAACTATGGCGGATAGCCGTGTCGTAGTCGTTTTGCGCAGCCTCCTTAGTTTGCTTATGCTTTTGCAGCAAAAATATTTTGCTTCTTTATTCCCACGTTCAACAAGCGTTGTTGTACTTGAATCACCCACCATTGTCGCTTCTCTTGTGTTCGTCTTTTTCATGTTGTTATGATACATGCAAAGCCATGTTTGTTCTGTAGATTGCAAAAAACTTTTTTTTTTTAAAGTGTCCGTCTTCTTTGCTGATTCTTCTTCTACGCTTTCCGTTAACTCCCTGTTGCTGCGCTACAGCGCCACTCCAGATTTGGCATATACATTACAGCCGTTAAACGTCCTCAGCGTCTTCTTTTGGTCACACGCAAGTCTTGAAATGCCTCTGTGTGAACGAGATTTGATTGAGGAACGAAGCCGGCTTTGCTTCTGTCTGGACAGGGCCTTAGACTGGTTTGTGAACAATATTTGAGAGAAATGGTGATATTGTGTATGTGGAAGAAGTTTTAGATCTTTGAGTTCATCTCATATAAAATGGGAGCAAAAACAAAAGTGTTTGTTGGGTTGTCGGTAAGTTTAGGTGAACATGTATGGACCAGGTTTGTTGCGGTATTGTGTCGGTCTGGCTCAGAAACAGGCGCTAACTTAAACCCGCGCTCTCTTTCGGTTATGAGGGAACTATGAAGGCTGCTTGCGTTCCATATCTCCCGAGTCCTGCACAGAGGAGCGGAGGGATATTTACCAAACTCTCGGTAGCGATGGCTACTCTGATGAGTTTTTTTTTTTTTTAACCATATTTAGAACAGTCACGGGTGTAAAGAGTTAGTGTTGGGGGATTTCCCTAGCATTTGGAGGTTATGTGTTTTCCCACATAAATGTTCATTCGCAGTTTTGGGTTTCAGTGTGTTTGATTGTGGTGCAAAATGTTTAATTTGACTCCTAAACTGCGATGTTAATCTTCTTATTTCAAGCCTTGCTCCTGATTCTATTTTAATCTGTATGATTGCTTATTTTTTATAATTTTTTATGCTGAAATTAGAGTTATTGAACTATTTCTAACAGCGTTGTAAAGCTTTCCCCATTTCTGTTTTCCACTTCAGCTCTGTTTATTAAGGAAAAAGCACCAGCTCTGTGGCCTAATGGCAGAGTGTGTGTCCTGAGACTGGGAGCTCATTGGGATCAATACCCGGCCGGGTCATACCAAAGTTGATAAAAATGGGACCCATTTGCCTTCCTGCTTGACACTCAGCATTAAGGGTTAGATTTGTAGGGTTATATCACTAAACTATTCCCGAGTGTGGCCCCTGCTCCCCACTCCCTCAGAGGAAGGGTCAAATGCGGAGAATGAATTTTGTCCCACTTTGGTGGGTGTGATAATCAGTGGTACTTTTTAAATATCCAAATGCAAGTGTACAGTTGGTCTTGGGACAAAGGAAATTTGAGGAATGTCAAATGGAAACAGCCAATAAGTTAATGGTGCTTTGTGAAGTTTGTAATTTTTTTACTCGTGACTGCCACCCCCTACCTAAAGCGTAATTGCAGCCTCTGTGTCAAGCTTGTGAATGGTACATGTGCAAGTATGTGCGCTCGAATAAACTCTTGTTTTTTTCTGTTTTCTTGGAGTCTGAGCTAGAGTTTGGGCTGTGCTCAAAGCTGGCCACTATTTTTTTTTTCCTGTTTCCATTTCAGTTGTGTCATACGCGAACACGTCATCCTCCACCATTCTACCACCAAGAAACTGAAGGGAAGATACAAGCTGATAGGCGCAATAACAATTAAAAAGTCAGGGCTATTTGTATTCATTTGGGCATTGGTGGAGCATACATGATGTAGAAAATGATTTTAAACTCTACGATGCACCTTTAAAGCTAAATACTACATACTATATGGTCTCCCTTGACCATTAATTTATGAAAATTACAGAAGATTATCGCTTATTTTCCTTGTAGGAGAAAAGCACATCAAGACATTTAGAAATTGGTTTCACTAAAAATAAAAAAAACTCAGTTCACTTCCTTTGCAAGATGCCACAGAACAAATTGATTTGCAGATGCATAAAACTACTAATGAGTTAGCCCAAAGCAATTGACACAGAAAAATCCAGAAGTATTAGACATTGTGTCACATATGGTCTGGCCGGGTTCGACTAAAAAGGAGTAAATTTCAGCTTCTGCCCCTTATCCCATCATCACAGCCCAGAGCCCCTTGTCTTGTCTGTTGAATCATTGCCATGAATGCTTGAAGAATCATACATGGCTGTGGCCTGAAGGCTGTGTCCCATAATTAATCATATGAAATGGTCTGAAACAAAGCAATCTGGTAACATAGTTCACCAATCTGTGCATGGATGAAGGCATTCGTCTTGAGACAAAAAGCTGAAAGTGACTAATGGAGATTACATTGCCCTCCTGGCTTTGTCCAGGCTGGAGTGAGGGAAGCTTAAGTGATAAACGTGGGCACACACACACACACACACACACACACACACACACACACACACACACACAACAAGCCCTACATAAGCGGGCCTGGGTGTGTATCAGTGTTGAATGTTGGAAAAAAATGGCCATCCAAGTGGGAAATTCTCGTAATGGAGCTCCCACACATTTACACACATATTTATTGGAGATTTATACTGGCATCATGGTCAAATACATTTTCATATAGCATCATGAACTCTTGCTCATACCCTGCATGTAATGAAAGTGTAATGAACCCACAATATACACCAACATGTTCCACACACAGGCACCCTAGGCTGAGGGCTTGGCAGAGCGGAGTAGATAGATTAGTGTAATAGCCTCAGCCAAGGCAATCATCTGCCCACTGCAGAGTGTCAAATGTTGGCAGCAGCATTCAAATCAGGCACAAAGAAATTAGTCACAATGACTGAGTCCACTTGGATGAAGTTGTCATTCTGTCAGTTTCAAAAATTAAGGATCAATTGTATATGAAACAAAAAATATCGATTTGCATGAGAATATATGTTATGAAGTCAGCGTGAGCGAACTCCTGTTAAACGGCAGTCAGTAGACCGTAAACCATTAACAGGTTTGAACATTTATAGACCCTGTTAAATGAATTCAGAGATTAGCGCTGCCATTGTTATTCAAATTGCAAATACAGTTAATGCTTGACGTAGGCAATATTAGTTCTTGCGAAGAAGATGAACACTTTTTTTTTCTAACTTTATTGCAATCTACGGAACAAACATGGCTTTGCATGCAGCAAAACAGCATGAAAAAGACGAACACAGGAGAAGTGATAATGGCGGGTGATTCAAGTACAACACCGCTTGTTGAACGTGGGAATAAAGAAGCAAAATATTTTTGGTGCAAAAGCATAAGCAAGCTTTTACATGCAAGCAATAACCCTTTTAAAACCCAAATATTGGCAATATTCTGGTTTATAAGAGCCCTAGATTACTCCTTTCATAACCAGAATTCTTGCTCATATAAATGCATTCGGAATACCTCAATCGATCGGGGCAATGTTTTTCACTGTGCGTATGCTCACTATTTTCTTCTTTGGCTTATTTTCTTCTTCTTTGCTGATTTGATTTGCAAGGAATCACGGTCTATGTAGTCATGACTTGTTGCTCCGTCCTTGCTAAAGGAGCCGCCCTTGAATACCGTACATTGATTTCCCTACTGCGTTTTCACGTTATTTTGTGTCTCTACGGCAAAAATGCCACAGTTTGTGCCTATATACACATACAGTAAATACAAGTATATAAGTTTGTGCTTCTGGCGTGTAACCCACTGGAAATACTCAAGCCGTTGTCAACAAACAAAGGTAGCAGCGGTAGCTGCTCGGGCCCTAAAAATAGGTGCAATCTCAATCTCTGAAGTTTTATATATTTTCCCACACAAACTGTATAAATAAGGTGTGTTATCAGTACCATTAGTTTTACATAATATATATTTATAATGCAACACTCAGGAGTACTTTGCTTGTGCACACGCAAAAGCCATGAACTGTTAGTTAATAGTGGTCCATGTTTGTGACCTTTGTGAATGACACTGTATAAGCCAGTGTGACCCAACAGCACATTTACAAAGAAATGCCACAGCAATTATATGGGAATTAATATGTCTATCTGTGTGCAAGTTGCGTGTATGTGGGCTTGTAAGAGCGTAGGACATTCACTGCTGCCATTAACCTGCAGAGAGAGAAATGTAACCATCAAGAGAAGCACAGAGGAGAGCAGCCTTGCTCAGTTTAGTGTTCACATGGCCTGTTCAGTATTCATAGGCTCAAAACGATGGTCTCACACACACACACACACACACACACACACACACACACACACACACACACCTATAGCCATGTGGCGTTATTCCAGACGGCACGCTAATGACCTATGTGTACTTTCTCCATGCCTTAATACTAACCACTAAACCTTTGCATGCCATCTAACCTTCACTTAACTCTAAAGCAGATACTTAACTTGACCAATGCAGCCTTTTGCTCTGCTCAATGCACAAAGGCCGAGAACTGTGAACTGGCCCTCACTGGTTTTAATGAGGAATTTCATTAGCATTATAATGAGGAAATCGGGTAAAGCTGACAAGCCATTTTGAAGAAAGTGAAGGATGAATGGGAAAATTCCCACATTAACAAGTGTCCAATAATCAACTTGAATTGCTGGCAAAGTACACAATACAGTATGTGGACTGAGGTGAACGCGTTCTCTCGTACATGTACAAATAGTTAACAACACATCAGTGGAGAAAGATGGCTGATCTCTTGTGAATTCTTAAATCGTGAATTGGTGCGCACGTATGCTTCTTCCGGGTGGAGCTTCTGATTCTTTTGTCATTTCCAGAAAATATAGTGTTTCACCGTTGTTAACCAGCAAATACATTCGGAAGGTACAGCGCAAGGTACTGAATGTATATCCTTGAAATTAACAAGGCTGCCATCCATTATTTATATCATAGCATTAGGACATCTGTAAAGTAGGTGAACTGGGATTGCAGTGATAATGAAAGAGACAGTGAAGCTGTTTTTACAAGACAAAACTATATTGATTGTGATATGGGGCAGTCCTGGATGAGACTCTCACTGACTACGTTTACATGCAGTCAATATTCAGTTTAAGGTCAGGTTACTACCTGCATGTAAACATATTCTGTGGAGTTTTCGCCGTAGAGACACAAAATAACGTGAAAATGCAAATCAATGTATTCAAGTGAGGTTCCTTTAGCGTGTATGACGGAGCTGCACATACAAGTCGTTACTACATAGACCAATATTCCTTGCAAATTCAAATAAGCAAAGAAAAAGAAGAAAAAGAAGGGCATGTGCACAGCGAAAAACAATGCACCTTTCAATCGAGGTAATCCAAATGTGTTTATATGAGCAAGAATTTCAGGTTATGAAAGGAGTAATTCAGGGTCTTATTCAGTTTTTTTAACACCCAGAATAAGAGCATATTCGGGTTATTGCCTGCATGTAAACTGAGTCACTGATATTGCCCCAGATTTGATTCCAATGACCCTACCCAGTATACTGAATGAGCAGGATGGCCAGGGTGGCTTTATTGGGAAATAGGACAAAGTACTAAGTTTAGTAATTGAGACTGGGTGCCCTTTTAAAACCATATGAGTCTTAGATATTGACTATGTTTGCATGCAGTCAACATTCGGGATAAAGTCAAATGTCTGCTCTAGAAACATAGATAGTCCGTTTATATGTGTGAGCGGACAGAGTTAGTCCCGTAAACACATCACAATCTAAATTGCGACACAGCAGACAAGGTTGTTACACAAATAAACGTAATTTCTGCTTTTAACTTTCTACGGTCAATGAAAGATATTATATTTATGTCACTCACCACATTAATAAAGTAGCCGGTTTCCTCCTCGCTCCAAAAGTGTGCTCCTGTGCTTGGTCTGAGTTTCTCCATTTTTGTTTACCTCTGCTTGCATATTTAGCATTTTTGCCATAGGAACAGAAAATAACGTCAAAACGCCGCAGAGAAATCAATGCATTCAAGTTAGGCTTGCTTAGCGAGTGGCAACATAAGATGGCCGCCGCACATACAAGTAGTTCCTGTACTGTAGACCAAGATTCCTTCCGACTAAAGCAAAGCATGCACAGAACACAAATAAATGTTCAATATGGAAGTGCCCCAATACAGTACACATTTATATGACCAATTATTTGGGTTAGAAAAGGGGGTAACCCATGGGGTCTTAGTCAAGTTTTTAATTGTGTGTGTTTACATGGCCTTTCAATACCCGAATGTTGCCAATATTGGAGTTTTGAAAGGGTTAGTGACTGCATGTAAATGTACTGATTGTTTTAGAAGCTGCTCGTAACACAAAATGTCAATTCTGATAATGTGATTTTTTTGTTTCCCTTTCTGTTGTTACACAGAATGATCCCTCCATCAAGTAAGAGCTTCCTGGTCAACAACTTAGCAGCAGGAAGCCAGTACGATCTGTGTGTGCTCGCTATCTACGATGACATCATCACCTCCCTGACAGCAACCCGTGTGGTTGGATGTGTGCAGTTCACCACCGAGTCAGAGTACATGAGGTGCCATTTTATGCAGTCCCAATTCCTCGGTGGGACTATGATCATCATCATCGGAGGAATTATAGTGGCTTCTGTACTTGTCTTCATCATCATCTTGATGATACGCTACAAGGTGAGTCTGTCTGTCTTTCACCATCTGTTTGTTCAGATATCAACATGATGTTGTGATTGGCACGCTAACATATTTGTAAGTTTTTCGGAGGCTTATAGTCAGCAAACTCGCGTTTATTAATTACCAGAACAGTTTGGCGGTTTGCCACAGAACGTGATGACATCGAACATGCTCCCTCACTGAGGTCTTTTTCTCTCCTTTGACTTGCGAGTCGCGACCATTTACAGTGTTGCATTTATGAACTCAGCAAAACATGACAGCTTTGCCACAATCCCTCAACGGCAACACAATAAAGCACAAAATAGTTTGTTATAATATGCAGTACAGTGCTGAATAAAAAGTTCCTCCTAATCTTAAAGGATTTCTTTCTCTCTTTTTTCATTTCAAATGCATACCACATTTTGTTCTTGTATATCAATTAACTGCTTTTAAAATACACATACTAGTGAAGCAAAACAAAGCATATTGGATAAATGTTAAATAAACAAAATAAAAAACAATACAAGTATTCATTTTAGTTGTGTTTAGCACAGTGTATTTTCCTAATTTTACTCATCTGATTTCACTACCGTCTAGACCTACATTAAAAAAAAAGGCTTAATCCCCAAAAAAAGTGAAATATTATAGTTTCATAGTTTTAGTGCTGTTTTGATTCAATTTTAAAATACACTAAAGATTTACAGCGAAAGAAATTCTAAAGCCACAGTATCACCGTCAATTTATAAACATGTCAGAAATTATGGTACAAGCTTGCAAAATCGAATCAAAGTTCAATGTACAATAATCTTAATGGTCTTCATTATTTCATAATTTGTACATACTTTAAAAGAATTCAAAATGTAAACTAATGGTTTTAAAAAGAGCAGCTGCTTGTTGGTTAAATATGCTGCTATTTACATATCGTCGCTGTCCTGTGAAAAACACGTCCATTGTTGACATTTTTACAATTATGAGATGAAACTGAACACAGACATCCCAAAAACGTAAAAATAAAAAAAGGGACATAAATGTTTTTCACAGGACAGCGACGATATGTTCCAATTAGTCGACTAATCGCAACTACTTTTGATGATTAGTCGACTAGCAAAATAATCGTTTGTGGCAGCCCTATAAACAGTATGATTGGTATTTGTTGAAAAATCAAATGTTTACAAAGCGACAGATTTAGATGCAAATGTATTGTACCACAGGGATAGAATTATATTACCGAATGGAAGAGCAGTATTTTAGTTTTATGTTATCCAATGCTCCCAGCAGCTGGTGAGTAGTGTGTGTGTATGAGTGTGTCACGTTGTAACACGTGACAGCGAAACAGTATCTGGCTGTAGTTTTAATAGATTGGGAACACAAAATGACTGCTTTTTGGAAGTATTTTGATTTGGAAAGCAACAACAGTGCAATAGTGACTTTCAAAGTCTGTAAATTTTAGTACCGAATTACGTAATTGGATCTGCATTCAGCAATACCAAGAAATGGCATCTTTGGAGTGGAATTAAGTGCTCTAGTTTTACTTTTATAATGTTGTAGTGTACGTTTGAAATTGATTTATTGACCATTTGTGAAGATTTTGTTAGGAGTATATTCCACCTTTTTTTATGTGCCTGGGCTTGCACACTACGGGTATTCCTCCCATCCAGATTTCTGACACACCCGCTGCGCATAAACTGGGTAGGAACGAGCTAACACCAAAGAGGCGTGACTCACTGACAGCTGAGGGTGGCTTCAAATCATAGAAACATGGATTTATCCCAATAATATTTGCAAATGGATTTAAAATCCATGCAACAGCGGATGCAGTGTGTTGTCGGCCAGTTGAGACATGTGGACCCCTCCGGTTGGCAACTTAGTATAGCATGTTTTTATTCTATGAAATAAAACCAATACAATTAAATTATTCAGAATAATGTGCTTATGACTCACGGTTGGAGGTTTATCTACCCACAGTGCCCTAGATCAGTGGTTCTCAACCGCGGTCCTTGAGTACCCCTATCCAGTTTTCCATGTCTCCCACAGCCAACACAGGTGTTTCAAACAATCAGCTAATCAACAAGCTCTGCATAAAGCCTGATAACAATCCTCAGCTGTGATGGCTGAGAGAGACATGGAAAACTGTCTAAATAGGGGTACTTGAGGACCAGAGCTCTAGATCAGTGGTGTCAAAGTCCAGTCCATGAGGGCCTGAATCCTGCATGTTTTAGAGGTTTCCCACGTTCAACACAGCAGATTCATATTTAAGCTCATCAACAAGTTCTGCAGGAGCCTGATAATTATCCTGATCATTGAATCAGGTGCGTTAGAGTAGAGAAACCTCAAAATCATGCATGACTCAGGCCCTCGAGGACCGGATCTTGACTCATGTGCTCTAGATTAACAGTCTCCAAGCTTTTTGCGTCATGCGCTGTTTTTTCTTAGACATACAGTACTTTGACGAGCTGGCATACAAATAAAAGCAAATGATTAAACTCATGATTACGTCATTACGACAAATGTAGTTCTTGTAATTGGTGGAAAGGTGTCTTTCCCTACATCGATCCAGTCCTATCTTGGGGTAATTCTTGTTTTATTCCAAAAATAACTTTAAAGGTTTGTCTTTTAATTCTGCCCTGGGAACATGTTTGAATCGCTCCTCCCAATTGTCGGTGAGGATCGCAAACAAACGTCAAAAATGTCTGCTACAGCAATTCAATTCTAGGTTAAAAATCACAGCTCAAACGCTGTAATAGACTCTTTGATCAACTCTATAATATATATTTTGTTGTTGTTGTTGTTCAGTGTCTACGCGGCCAAGCATGGTGGTCAGGAACTCCTGCTCAAGATTATTGAAATCATAAGTTCCAGTTAGCAGGTGACTGTTCTGGCTGTACACCTGAGCTTTTATATCAATGTATTGGTGTGTGCCAATGTTGGCATACTTCAAAGTTTTGCAATAAAAAAAAAAGAAGACAGTAAGTGGACGGAAGAATCTGTGCAGGCAGAAAAGTATGCAACTTCACTTCTTTTCCCGTTCACATAAACAAGAGAATATGGCCCTTAATGGAATTTCCGATACTGTACATGATAATTGTCTTTTTGTCCTGAGTTATTTCCTCAGGGAAGTCATCAATGGTCGGGAAAGTTGGCTGTAAGGACAAATTAAATACTTCTGCAGTGTGTGCACAATTGGTATGCATTTTTTTATTTCCTTCTCAACAAAAGGAAAAATTCTTCTTATTAAGTGAGTAGGCTGGAGTAGACTATCAAAGATAAGAATTGGGATACCAAACTAGGATGATAATAACTACTGATATAAATCTTCCCACTTAAACACCCATTACTAAAATTGTTAGACAGTCATTACAACTGCAGAGTCTAATAACATTTAAGCAATATTTGTATGTTGCAGATTCAGACCTTCACCAAAATGTAATGTTTTTTTTCTTGCTCCATGCAACACATTTCTACAAATTATGTAGTATTGATCGAACAAACCAGCCTAAATTGATGAACTCACAACCTCTGGCCTTTCACGACTGGCAAAAGTAACTGTCAGAGTTAAGAATTTCATATACTGTAAAATCCTGTGAATAACACTTAAAAAAACAAAAACAATTATTGTATTATTAATGTTAGTTTCAAAGAAACAAAAAAAATTCACATTGTGTAGACATTAACCATTACCTTGGTGTTATTTAAAAGACAAACAAAAAAAAACCTGATATATAGTGCATTTCATTTACAACGCAACTGAATATGCTTCACATACTGCAAAGGTAAAAGTAAAAAACATTTTTACGAAAATTACTAAAGGAGTGTAACATGCAAGAGCAAGATTTTTGAATGCATAATTTAAAAAATACTTTGTAAAAAACTGAACCATCGGTAGGGGGGAAAAAACTTTTTTTTTTAAACCTGGATTTAAAAGCATTTATATTTTGACTCTGATAATAAAGTATACTAGCAAATCAGGGGACCATGTACACAAGTACAGAGAAAAAAAATCGCCTTATAAGGGTGATTTTGTGGGGGGTAATATAAACGGGCGTGTGTTTTTCATAGGACATATAGAATGGTGGTTGTGAGGTCCGAGGTGCTTTTTGTTCTTGTCGTCACTTCTTTCTTTTTTTTTACCTACACAGGTAGGGCCTGGTGACTTTGCGTGGATGCTTGTTATTCCTGAACATGCTTTCCATGATGCAAATTTTTGACTGGAGTGCTGTGAAGTGCTTGAAAAAAATTCACAATAAAGTTATCTGATCAAAAGTTGCTGAATTTGAACTTTCCGGTTGACTGGATGGACTATATTGCAGTTGTACCGGTTCATAAACAGAACTAGTGCTGTCACTATGGAATATTTTTTGAATTGATTAATCTTATTCAATCGATTAATCAACTAATTGGATTGATTTAAATTTTGCAATAGTATAGCAAGTGTATTACAAAAGTATTTTTCCCCTGATTACTGTTTATTAACCAGTGTTTGCTGTGTATTTCATACTTCGTAAAGTGGGATTGATGTTGTACTATATTGCCGGTTCGGTCATTGTTTTCTAAAGTATAAATAGATGTTTGCAAATGTCTTATTTTGATTAAACAAAGAAGATGATCAGTCTTCTTTCATGAAGGACTACAAAAATCAGTGAACATTTACTGTTGATGTGCTGAAATCAGAGGATTTGGACACATTTAAATAAAAAAATAGCTTCAAACAATTACTTGATTATTAACTCATTCACTCCCAGCCATTTTCCCTAAAGCAACCACCTTCGCTCCCGGCTGTTTTACTGGATTTTGACTGATTTTGCAAGGCCTACATAATATTGTGTTCTATTGCTATAAAAACATGGAACCTACGAGTATCTTCTTTCATCGGGAATAAAAAGTATATTTCTACCTGTTTCAGTTTTGCAGCAATTAGCATTAGAATATAGCTAAGTTTAATCATTATTCACAAATCTGTCTAGAACTGTGGGGAAATCAGCTTGTTTGCAACATGATCTTTTTTACTCTGCTGCCACCTGCTGGCCGTTTTTGTAATAACTACCATTGTTTCAAGCATTATCAGTTCAGAGGCTGCATCAAGGCCTTCTGTATGCTCTAGCATTAAAAAACAAAAACTGTATAAATACGTCTTTGAGAGCATGGTAATATTTAAAATAGAACATATTTATAAGTTTTTGGGAGCAAATGAGTTAAAATAGTTGTCGATTAATTTGATATTCGATTAGTTGTCTTTTAATCGATTCATTTTGACAGCTCTAATCTGCACTGAATATGAATTTGTTTCTGGTTGTGATGTCAGGTGTTTATAGTTTATAATCAACTATCCAGTGAGTGTATATCAGGGCAAAATAGTCACAGTTTTTTCCGTGTTTTATGCCCCACAGGTGTGTAACCCAGGAGATGGCGTTAAAGGCATGTCAATGTCGATGACCAACGTTCACTCTCAGACAAACGGGCAGCATTCGCAAAGATGCAGCGTGACTCCGAGCACCTCCAAGCTCGGCTCAATTGGATTAGAGGACCTGTCAGGAGGCTCAAAGAAGAGGAGTGGAACAGGAGGAGGGAAAGACATGACAACTCTTTCATCCAACTCTTCTCTGCCGGACTGCTCCACAGACACATCTGTTCTCAGCCAGCATTGGACAACAGCTGGAGCGGAAGAACAGGTGAAAGCGGGTGAGGAGAGAGCTCGAGCCAGCGTCTCCTCACCCGCTGCCACCGGCTCACTAGGCAGGCCAAAGCGGAAACCCGCTCCCGTTAAACCAGGCTCAGCTTGCTCAAACACCTCAGCTGCTCTGGAGAATCTCCCTAGTGTGACCCCTCGCCCCTCTTCCGCTTCTGCCTCTACAACCTCCTCCACTCTCCCCCCTTCTTCCACTACGATAGATTTCCTCAACACCAACCGCAACAATTCCACCTCACTTAACCAAGCCCCGCCTCCTCCCATGGCCAGCCCTAGTCCACTTCCCATCATCCGCTATCAAGAAACACCCATTCTGCGCCGGGCTCCTCGCGCCCACACCTCCTCCGCTGCCAAGTACCAGACTCTCCCTGCGGAGGAGGGAGGCAGGAGCCGGCCAAGGAGGAGATACTCCCTCAGTGAAGGAGGCGCAAAGACTCTCTCGAGTCATCGAGGGAGCGCAGTAGCGCCAAAATTAGGACGTATAGTGCGGGACAAAAGGAGTCAATCAATGAGTGGAATGGTCCTCTCCAAAGAAGGAGAGGGAGACTCTGATAGGGGGCGCTGTGATTCGGACTGGATCTTGGAAAGCACGGTTTAAATTTAAACCAGACAACAAAATACACGATATCTATTGTTGTTGATTTTTGGTTGTTATTTTGGGTGTGTCTGAGTTGTGTTTGTCTGCGTGAGTGAAGGGTAAACTGAGGCTGCAACGTGTGAATATTTGTGTTCCGTTTTGACGACTTCTTTTTAAAGCATTTATTTTTTGTCAAAGTTTCACAGAATTTTTTTTCTCAGCGTTTTTGTTTCCACTATGACAGTTTTTGTATCTGTTTCAAAGTCTATCATTCAGCAAGCGGATATCTTGCCTTGTCTTGTTGCGTCCTCGACTTGTCCTGTTGGTTCCACTTTATAGCACAAAAAAATACAAGACAGTGGACTCACCACATAATTTTCACTTGATCTGCAAATAACACAAAAAGGGAATTCTCACTGGGAAAAAATTTTGAATAAAAAACATCCAACTGCACAGTCCACCATTCAAGAGTCATTCAAGAGCAAGTGTGTGACCACACAGTGGCAAGAGATAGCAGTCGGTGCCTTCTTTTGCACAAAAATACTCTAACTGGAAGTAGCTCTCGGACAGAGGAAGACCGAAGTTTTCACGCAGCCTTTCTTACCTTCTGAGAAATAGGTGGTGTTTCTTGGCAAATAGACTGAATATCAAATGGAGACTTTATGGACATCATATGAAATTGATATTTTTTAAAGGGAAGAATATACAAAAAAACATGAAAAAAGCAAAAGCTTTTTGCTGACATTGGTATACTTCAGCCTGAGTTGGTCACATGTTCCCAAAAAGCTCATGTAAAGAAAAAGACAACATGTACTGTGTTGCTATGTTGTGTAAAATAAAAAAAAGGGTTGAATTGAAAACTTCTGGTGTCATGGTTGGAACAAAGTAAGACATTATGAATTATTATGAATTGTTTCAGGTGAAGACTTTTCAGGACACTCAGGAGCGAATGTTTGCGAGTGTTATGCTACGTTCACACCAAACTGAAAATATTGCTATGAGACACTGGTCTCGCCGATGTTTGTTCGCGAGGTTCTCCAATGGGATTTGTTTCGCGCCGTACCGCAACGGAAGAAGAGGATTTCCGCTTTGGTAACTTTATTGTAGCATTGCTAGGTTGTGTCACACTTTGACAATTAAACAAATGAACTCACCAGATAAGCCAACCTCCACACTTATCTTACTCCAAGCAATCTCCTATTTGGCCCGGTCCCGGTACACGTAGCTCGCTGTGTCGTACAGCTCCGGGTGCCTGCAAACCGCGACGATAAAGCTATCCTCCATTGCTATGCTACATGTTCTGCACACAATATGAGTGTATTGCAACCGCTTCCTGCGTTTTGTCTGCTGTGTGACGTATTTGGTGACACCCATTGGCTGCCAATAGTTCAATTCAGTCAACGCCAACGAAATAGGTGGAGTAACGAAATGCTCGCCAGAAATGTGCCAAACGCGCCGCCAGAAACACCTCTCCGACTGTTGGTGTGAATGTAGCATTAGTGAAGATAGCAAATGTTGATTTCTCGTCAGGGTTCATTCAATATTGTCAACAGTTTTAAATTTTTTTCTGACATGGACATGTTCAAAATTTCCAGTGACAAGAAAAAACTTTAAATGATTAGTTGAACGTTTAGCAAACATTCCAACATTGAACAAACACTGAACATTCCCTACCTTGGCAAACACAAACATTAACCGTAGGGATGTAACGATGCACCGAAAATCGATTTAATACCGATGTAAACTGCTTAAAATATGCATTGATGTAAAAAATAAAAGCATCAATTCACAACGACATGTTAACTGTTATGCCTTGCGCAGTGTTTCATCTCTAGCCGGACCCTTCTTGGGGACGGACACGTTTTGCGGATATCTGTCTTTGTCTTTTTGGTTTGATTTGATTTGTCTCAAACT
This sequence comes from Vanacampus margaritifer, assembly GCF_051991255.1. Classification (NCBI taxonomy): domain Eukaryota; kingdom Metazoa; phylum Chordata; class Actinopteri; order Syngnathiformes; family Syngnathidae; genus Vanacampus; species Vanacampus margaritifer. The sequence continues at coordinate 49,372,383 of NC_135432.1, read as the reverse complement.
AACACAGCAATAAAAACATAGCATGGAAAGGGTGCTTGATGGGGGAAAAGCACAATATGATAAGATGCAAGTTTGAGAAGGGGCAGAAAGAAGCAAAACTTATCTAGTTAGCCTCCCTTTAACATAATTTAAAATCAGAATCCATAAAGATGTAAACAAGTATTTCAATACATTTTAGAAGATAAAAAGAAGTTTAAGGACAAACCTCCTTGTAAAGGAAAATAGTAAAACAACCAACACGAATCCTCAACAAAGATTGTGGAGCTTTCAGGTGTATTCAGACCTGCACTGTTTGGTCCGCTTTAAACGGACCAGAGTTCCTTTCCCACGCTGATCCTGACCTTTTGTGCAGGTCTGAATACACACAAATGAATCCTGGTGCGGACGGAGACCAACTTTGTGAGGTGGTCCCGGTCTGTTTCCAAACGCACTTGGTGCAGTTTGCTTCGCAGTCTGATTACAAACCACGGCTGATCCGCTCCAACTGCAGGACATATGCGCCTTTTTGACGTTAAGAAGCACTGTAGCCAAGCATCGCAGGAATTAAACATTGCTTTGTAGTGAATGTTGTGCTAAATTTATTCATAATCATCCGTATTCTGTTTAGCCATGCTGCTGTCAGCATGTTGTGGTGGGGGCGGGGCACACGGAGAGCAACTGCTCCTCCGGTTACTGCATGCAATCGGCGATGCATTCCAAAATTAGAAACAGCATCGCGGAACCTCCGTTGAATGAGCTACTCTTGACACTCGCAAATATCTTGCATCTAATAAGGCCACAAATGTGCAGAGCAGCAGCACGTCGGAATTTCATGTTTTCCTCTATTTCCGGGTTTGGTTATGCCTTCAAGCCCTCGTAATTTTTGTCCAATGGGAGCACAGATCGTCACGCGGGTCCACGTGATTACACAATACAGTCCACTTATAAAGCACAGTGTGAATATGAACCGCACCAAACAAACAAAAAATAAAGTCCGCTTTTGGTCCGTACCAAACAAGCGGACTAAATGACTTTTCTGGTCTGAATACACCCTTTTTCTTCATACTATCTGTCTTGCTGCACAAAGCTGAGAACGTGTTGCGAGGGCAGAATATTAACCTTAACCACAAAGCATTGATAACAAGAGAAAAATGTAGTCAAACAGTCAACATTATTAGATCATTTTCAAGTTTTTTTTTATATATATATATATATATATATAATGTTATAAAAAGTTAATGTTTGTAACACATCATTTGGTTGTCAAATGTGTCATTTTGTAACATTTTTTTTTTCAACAAAATCAAATCAAAAATCAGGAATTGAAAATCGAATCGGGTTTGAGTGAATTGTTACATCCCTAGTTCACACACACACACACGCACACAAACACACTCTTCCCAGCGGGATACAGGCTTTAGGCCTCATTTAATTAAGAAGATCCCAAATAGCAGAGGTGTGAAAAACCGTCGTTACATCAGCCCGTCATTGACGGATGCCCACCTTTAGGTAAGTGCTTCCACATTATCAGCGAGGGTTATGACACTAAGCCTAAAAATACACGGACTGAAAATGACTATCTGTACTCACCCGGCTTGATGGACGTACGGACGCCTGCTTCAGTTGATGCTCAGACTTTTTTTTAGGCTTGGCGACATAAAGCACTCTCAGAAAATGTGGAAGCATTTGCTGAAAGGTGGGCATCCATCAATGACAGGCCGATGTAACGATACTTTTGCCCACTTCTGCCAAATAGCACATTCAGCTTTAACTGATTGTGCTAAAAAAAAATGCATATGGCGTAATGTATTGTATTGCCATAATTTAGATAGCACTCCTACACATCTTGTTTCATATTCTTCCTTTGAGAAAGAAAAAAAATAGATTAATTGCGGAAGTAACTGGCAAAACACAGCCAACCCGTGTTTGTGTGTGTAACCGGTCCATGACGGTGGCATTTGAATAAAAACTGTGACCGACTGTCCCCAAAATGTATGAGTACATGTGCCTTTTCTGACTTGCGCACGGGTGAATGAGGTCCATTTTATGTGCCAAGTTCATCTCCTGTATATATGTGCATATACTCCACAAAAATATCCGCATTGAAATTTTGCATGTTTGGCTGACGCCATCCTGGGTGTACCCTGGTAGTAGATCACATTCCACATCTGTTTGCTCGGCGATGAAGTTTGCAGCTGTTTTGGCATGCACAAACATTCAAACTCTGAATTCTATAACGGCGTGTTAGGGCCACGTATAAATAAATATTTTTTTGAGGGCTTAGGCAATACTCTAACTTTATAGTCTCAAATTTGCCACTATAAAGTGGCAAATTTGCGGGTTTATTAAGTGGCAAATTTGGGACTTAATAAAGTGGCAAATTTGGGACTTTATAAAGTGGCAAATTTGCAAGAGAAAAACTCGGAAACTTACGAGAAATACAAGAAACGTATTACTCGGATGTTTGAGCCAATACTTTTCAGTCAGGTTTTCAAACGAGGAGATGGCTTTATGGCTTTACCCATATCTTGTTTAGCATTCGCTTTTTGAACCGTTGTGTATGGCCACTGGCCAGCGACAAAGATGCCTCGCCTTGCGAAGGTCCACACCCTGAGGATCAAGCATTTAAGTTAATTTGTTGGGATAAATATTTACTTGTACATTTATGTTTCCAGAATCATTATTTCCACATTCATACATTTTGGTATTTTTTTGTACAAGTAAATAAGTTGATGTGTCGAATCTGCTGCTGTCTGTCATTCACTTGCATTTATCGAAAGTTTGCTAGCTTCTGATTGGTTAGTGTTTAGTCAGCTGAACTGTTGTCGCTCTAGCTGCCATGTATGACGAGCAAAGTTTAAATTAAGGATGAATCTGTCTCCATCCTGCCTTTTCAGTTTATAAACAGTGTCCCATTAATCACCAACGAATCCTCACATTAGACTATAGCTATTTCTCGTAAGTTTCTGAATCTGCTGCTTAATTAAGTCGCAAATTTGCCACTTTATTAAGTCCCAAAGTTATTAGTTTTTTCTCGCAAATTTGTGCCTCTGTAGCGTGTCGCTGTGTTGCGTTTCAGAAAACACTCTCCGTGAGGAAAAATACACAAGAACATGTACTGTCTTTAGTCACACACTTCCATCCAAAACTCTTCTTCTTCCCCCGTCGCCCCGCTCTCACGTCATCATCCCACGACCTTCCTTTTAACGCTTACATGCGTCCCCCCTAACTGGAAGAAATGTTCTTTACACAAGCGAGATTAAACGAAGGAAGGAGAAAACTTACAAACAAAACAGCAAATACATCCGAAACATCCAAAAGGTGGAAGAACAAAACTACCAAAACAGTGACACACACGATTAATGTTTTTGTTTTTTTTGTTTTTTTGGGTTGTATTGTCAAACCCAACACAAAATACAATACAATTCAAGTCAACAGGGTATTTTTCCCTGTTAGATTTTTTTTCTTCTTTTCTTTTCAATTGACACACATTAACAAAAAAAATACTGGCAAATATAACCCATTCAAAGTGTAGAACACAGGCCGAAATGAAATGATCACCCCCATACACATTCCCCCAGCCAGGCAGGAGGTCATGAGAGCCTACCAAAACGCGATAGCCTAGAAGCCTCAATTTCTGGCGCAGGAGACTCACCCAAACACCGTGCAGAAGCACCATCCCTATCAATGAGACATCCACCAGCAAGGCCATCGGATGAAACAACATCATCTGGCGGTGCCATGAGCAGGGCAGGAGAGGGAGATCCTCCACCCGAGCCACAGGCAGAATGTAGCGCCGCAACTTGTCATAGTGGACGGTCTGCAGAGGTGAGTCTGTATTCATTAGTTATTCATCACCTAAAACCTATTAAAAATCCCATACCGTTCACCTAAACCGAATATTTCAGAATCCAGCTAGAGTTGTGAGGTTGTCAGGAGACCTGAGGAAGGATCAAAGAAAAGAAAGGAAGGGCGAAGGGACGGGGGAAGGCGACGACAAGAAAGGCAAGGGGCAGCGGCAGGGCCGCAGAGAGAGGGGGAGAGGAGGAGGAAGGGTGACGAGGGAGAAGGGACAGGGAGGCGGCGGACGTGCGGGGAGGGAGAGGCAGAGAGGAAGGGGGAGGGGAGAGGGAACCACGGGACACCCCGGTGGCCCACAGGCCCCGAACCGCGTTGCCGGGCCCAGAGCGAAGGACCGCCGCCCCGGACACCAGGGAGAGCCCCGCAACGCAGCACCCCCCCCCCCCCAAGAGACTGAAAGATTACCTGTTTTTGTAATCTTTTGCGTGTGTCAAATAAATATAAAGACAAAATAAATACAAGACACTTATTAACTTTCTCATTTCTGGGAAAAGAGGACGAAAGATAACAAAGAGGAGAAAAGTATTACTCATCAAGCTATATTGAGTTAACATAGTTATATGTACATCTTCACAACTGTAACTAAATTCAAAACAGTTAAAATATAAAATGAAATATTAAAATGTCAACAAGACCCAGGGAACGGCCAAGACGCAGCCGCCACCCAGCAGCCAACAGAGTGTCCTCCTAAAGTTTAGTCCAGAAATACATAACCGGAGTGCATAACCATAAAGCATGAAAATAAGTGTCTGTAGTGTTTTGTAAACACTGGAGACAAATGTCTGAGTCTGAGAGTCCCATTTTCTTCATCATATATTGAGCATTGTATGTTCTATGAATAATTTTATATTGGATAAGTTGTAAATTTGTGTGTTTTGTCATTTTAAATACGTTTTCACAAACTTGAATCCAAAAGTCAGATTCCGGAGCTATAGACAAGTCTGTCTCCCATTTCGAGATGGGTAAAGACATTTTATCAGTATATGAAAGTAACTTATATATTTTTGAGAGTTTTTTTGTTGTTGTCGGAGAAAGCTTGGTAATCTTTAGCTAAAACAGGCGGTTGGAGCGTACCCTGAAGTGTTGGAATTTTTTTCTTTATCATACTTTTAACTTGCAGATAATGTAAAAAATTTCAGTTTTTTATTTTGTATTTTTGGAGCAAAGATGTATATGATATAAACATATTATCTGAGAAAAGATGGTGGAGATGTGTAATTCTTTTCTGCTCCCACACACCTAAATAAAATGATTGGTTGTTAAGTTGAAAGTCGGGGTTATGCCATAGGGGACAAAGTCCACAGGGCTCCACTTGGGCTTTGTAATTTCTAGTACCTTCTACCAGGCAGTCAGGGTGGAGGAAATCATTGGGTTTTTAAAACAATTGTGTCGCTTAATCGATGTTGTAATGAAGAGTAAATCTACAAGTCTGAAATTATTACAATCCTTCTGTTCTAGTTCCAGCCAACAGTTAGTATCTCTGTTGGGTTGTGCCCGTAGAATGATATATTGTAGCTGGTTAGCTATATAGTAGTGCATAAAATTTGGTGCCTCTAGACCTTTGGATTTACTTTTCTGAAGAGTAGATAGACTAATCTTTCCCTTTTTTTTATTCCAGTAAAATTTTGTAACGGCCGAGTCCAACAACTGGAACCACTGGAATCATTGAGAAAAAATAGTTTATTTTGGGTAAAACTTTTTTAATGGTGGCTATTCGTCCTATTAGAGAAATAGGAAGATTATTCCAGCGCTTCAAGTCACTATAAATGCTATCCAGAAGTGGAGTAAAGTTTAAATGATTTAAATCAGTTAATTTAGGTGAGATTTTTATGCCTAAGTATTTTAAATTACCTATAGGAAATGAGTAGTGTGGGTCCTGGCTTGCAGGGTTCCATGAATTTTCTGTAATAGGTAGCAGTGTTGATTTTGTCCAGTTAATAGAATAATCTGATAAATGTGAGAATTTAGTTATTAAGTTAAATACTTCCCCTAACGAAATAGCAGGCTTTTCTAAATAAAGTAAAATATAATCGGCATATAGATTAATTTTGTGTTCTGTTACCCCAGAGTGAATTCCTTGAATCCTTCTTTCCTGGCGTATAGCTAATGCAAGTGGCTCAATAAATATTGCAAATAATAAAGGGGACAGTGGGCATCCCTGTCTTGTGCCTCTCTGTAGAGTAAAACTCTGAGATATAATCCCATTAGTAGTAACTGTAGCTTTAGGAGAATCATATAATACTGACACCCAGTGAATAAATGACTTCCCAAAGCCAAATTTATTTAAAACAGCAAAGAGGAAGGACCAGTTAACTTTGTCGAAAGCTTTTTCTGTATCCAATGATATAATAACTGCCTTTTTATCATGCCGCTGTGACATGCTAATAAGGTTAAAGAGCCTCCTAATATTATTAGTAGAGTGACGATCTTTAATAAAATCTGTTTGGTCGCTATGGATGATTGTCGAGATTACTGTTTCTAGTCTAGATGCGAAAGTCTTAGTGATCATTTTAATATTAGTGTTAATTAGTGAAATCGGACGGTAACTTGATGGAAGGGTGGGGTCTTTTTCTGGCTTTAATAAAAGTTTAATTGCTGCTGTATTCATGTGTGGGCGTATGTAACCATTAGTTTTAATTTCTGTTACTACTCTTAAGAATAGTGGAGCAAGCATTAACCAGAAGTGCTTAAAAAATATAGCCGGATAACCATCCGGGCCAGGTGCTCTGCCATTAGGCATACTATCTAGAGCACTGTACAACTCGTTTATTGTAAGTGGCGCATCTAACATATCTTTATATTCAGTAGTTAACTGAGGTATATTTAAGCTACTGTGGAATGCCTCAATATGCTCAGGGTTAGGCTTGTTAGTTTCTGAGTATAGGTTGCGATAATAGTTATAAAAAATGTGATTAATTTCTTCTGGTGATTGTGTGCATTCACCAGTTGTCCCTTTAATAGCCGTTATAAGAGATTTTTCCCGATTGCGTTGAAGTTGGTTTGCAAGAAATTTACCTGATTTGTTATTATATTCAAAGTTGTTGTATCTCAATTACGTAAGGCCCTTTCCAATGTGGGGCCAATTTACGGCGGCTCTCAGTGGGGTCATTCAGCCATACAAGGTCTACGACCTCATAAGGGTCATGCCTCAACTTAGCATCATAGAGGGCCTTTTGCTTCTTGCTCGCCGCAATGTTGTTGTCCTTCGCCTGGCCGAAAGCCGACCCCAGACGCCTGAGAAGAGAACTAGCAAAGTCCCCTGGGGGCCCACCCTCAGGGTTGCCCTGAAACATTGGTCTCAAGAGCACCTCAAACCGGCGTCCGGGCCTCCCTGCCATGAGTGAGGAAATAAGGTGTAAATCCAGTACTGGAGTGTACACTAGTATTGTAGGCAAAGGTAACTTGCAGCAGGAAAGAGTCCCTTTCCCCCTCACAAGACAGAAGGGTTTTGCCCAATTGATCAATCAGCGTCCTATTGAACCTTTTAACCATCCCATCAGATTTTAGGTTATAGGGAGTGGTGTGTGTTTTCTTCACGCCCAGCAGTTGGCACAAATATTTCACCACATCAGACTCAAATTGTCTTCCCATATCAATGTGCAGGGTCTCCATCACCCCATGTTCTAAGATATAGTTCTGGAAGAGACATTCAGCAACCGTGGTGGCCTTCTGATCAGGGATGGCATACAATTTGACAAACTAAAACATAACGGTTGCCTTTGGAGGTGAGTGGCAACTCCAGTATGTCGGTGGCGACACGCTGGAAAGGCCTCTCCATCTGCGGCGTCTTCATGGGAGCCCGATATTGCGAAATTGGGATTTCCTCCTCTGGCATGCATAGCACTGATGGGCTAATAACACACACTCCTGGCACGTGACACAGCCTGCTCATATGCCAGGTGAGCCATCGGCGGTGTGCCATGCAGCTGAGACAGAACCTTGGGGACCAACGTAGCTGGGACCACCACCTGTGTCGTCTGCCCCATATCAGTCAGCCACACAATCCTGCACAGTGTATATCGAATGTATATCGTATATGACACCTGAGCAAAGGGCAGTTTTGTCTGACCCATGTTCGCTCTTCCAACATCTTGTGTAAGATGCAGCCTACTGTGAGTCAAATAATTCTACAACAGAGTATTAGGGCCACGTATAAATGTTTTTAGAGAGGGCGGGGGCAATATTTAAAGAAAAAACTCACACATTTGCTACTTTATAGAGGTGTAAGCGTTAAATGGAAGGTCGCGGGATGATGACGTGAGAGCGGGGCGACGGGGGAAGGAGAAGAGTTTTGGAGGGAAGTGTGTGAATAAACGGGGCAGTCAACAGTTGCTCCCCAAAGACAGTACATGTTCTTGAGTATTTTTCCTCACGGAGAATATTCTGAAACGCAACACAGCGACACGCTACATTGGTGACAGCGGTGGGATCGTGTGTGTTTCCTGCAATCAATTTTTTGGTGGAACCTTTTCTCTCCGGAAATCTACCGAACTTTCTACTCGGCTAGCCAGTTAGTGGTATTGCTTTGGAGCGGCATGTTGGGAGGAGTGAAGCGCTGAAGTGTCGACGCGGACATGGAGGAAGATTTTTACGCGAGTGCTACCCCGTGGACTGGTGGCGTGACTGGGGTGAGAGTTGAGCTCCCGGCGCCGTTTCGCGGGGACGGCGAGAAGCCGTTTGCTACCTGGGTGAAGCAGTTTGAGGCTGCCGTCCGTGCGCACGCCAGGAGCGGGAATTATGCCGCTACATTGGTGAGTCTCCTCCCTACAAGGTTGGATGGCGCGGCTTTTATGCTGTGGGACAGTTTGGCGCTGGAGGTCTAGTGTGGCTATGAGCGAGTTAAGGAGAAGTTGAAAGGCTTCTGGACAGAAGCAGTTCCTCCTACATTTTCAGACGTATCAATGCACGGCCCCGCCAGCCAAATGAGATTCTGGATGTGTATGCAGCTGATGTTTCCAGACTCGTGGCTGAAGCGTTTCCGGATTATGACCGGGCTGTCAGAAATGGCGAAACTTTCAGGCGTTTTCTTGCTGGTCTTGACCATGCCCTTCAGGCTAAGTGCCATGAGCAAGGGGCCATGGATGTGGGGCTTTGATCATTGCGGGACGTTGTGAACGGGCAAGACAAACTCTGAGAGTATGCACAGCTCCGTCGCTCTATTCCATCCCACAACCTACAGTCGTGGCGTCCCTTGATTCATCTGTTCAGAGTGTTGTGGACTGCAATGCAAATTCAACGGAAAAGCTTGTCCATGCCTTGGAGCGACTTACTTCGAGGATGGAAAGCAGATGGCGGTGAGAGATTTAAGAGCCCGTGCCCGAGAGGATGAGTGCGGTGGACGTCGCTCCTCTTTTCCTGAGGCTCGTCAGCTGAGTCCGTTGGAGCATAGTGGACGACATCGTTCTTGTCACTGCGAGTGTGGCGGAGTTGGCTGCAGGTCCATCTCCCAGGAGTTCCAGAGGAGCGGGAGACCCGCGAGTTCACTGCTACGACCTACTCACCACCCCGACAGTGCAGCGAGAGCCCGAGGGGGCAGCCCTAACCGGAAGACCGGCAGGCGAGACGTGGAGTGAGGTTTTTGTCTCCCTCCCGGCGTTCTCCCTCACCCTATGGACTCGGCCAGGAAAACTGTGACACTTCCTATGTTGCTGGGGGGCAAATCCTATGAACAAATTGTGCATGTTGTGCGGGGGGCTACACAAGTCATTTTGCTGGGTTTTGATTTGATGCGACAGACTAATGTTGTAATGGATGTGGGTCGCAAATTACTCATTATCGGGGATGTCAACATTCTTCTCCTCCAGGAAATGGACTTTATTACAACATATTGTAATGTTTCCATGCATGTTGACGTCCTCCTTTCAGTGAGATGATTATTCCAGTTCAGGTCGAACCTCCCCGCATTGTTGGACCACCCCTTGGCACCTATCCAGGTTATGTAGAACCCGAGGTACGTGAGAGTATGGGACTATTGGTGGCATGCTCAGTAGTGCCTGTGAATAATGGGTCCACTGTGGCGCGGCTACTTAAGCCAACTGACCAAGAGCTGAAATTACACTCTGGCTCTCATCTAGGGGTCTTCCACCATGTTAACGAATGTGACATACTTACCCCTGCAGAGTGCTTTGGTTCTGAAGTAGGGAATGCCCCCTTGCCAGATGTAGCTGATGTGCTGTTGTCAGATGATCAGAGGCGACAGCTGCAGGTCCTGCTGGGGAAGGTGTGAGCAACCCTAATTTGATCAAACACCATATTAACACTGGGGGCCACCCCCCTATGAAACAACGGGCGTATCGTACCTCCCCAGACAAGCGTATAGAAATCAATAGACAGGTGCAGTGTTTATTGGAACAGGGTGTCATTGAGGAGAGCTGTAGCCCATGGTCATCTCCTATAGTTCTTGTTAAGAAAAAGAACAACACATGGCGATTTTGCGTGGATTATAGGGGTCTTCATGCAGTGACTGTTAAAGACTCTCATCTGTTGCCCCGGGTTTATTATACACAGGATGCCTTGGCTGGAGCCCTCTGGTTCAGTACCCTGGATTTTTCCGATGGTTACTGGCAGATAGAGGTGGCCCAGGAGGACCGTGAAAAAACTGCCTTCACCACTGGTCAGGGCCTGAACCAGTTCAGGATCTATGCCCATGGGACTTACCAATGCACCAGCGACATTCAAGCGGGTCATGGAGTTGGTGTTAACTCTTTGACTGCCAGACGTTTTCAGAAAAGGGATGCTGTGGGTGCCAGCCGATTTAAGCATTTTGACTGATCTTTCAAGGTCCACAGAAAATTTTGTGTTTTGACTATGGAAACGCACATACTACCAAATGAAAGATTGGACTCTCATCTTTCATCAGAAAAAAGTTTGTTTCTACCTTAATCCGTTTTTCAGTAATCAACAATAGAAAATGGTTAGTTTCACCCAAATGCTCTGTTTTGAAACAAAATACGGAGAAATCAAGCTTTTTGTGAAACGATATTATTTCATGCACGCTAGTGAATTTGACACCTTTTTTTTCCCATGAATGATGCCACAAACACCTAAACAGTGCTTTACTTCTGTAAAACACTACCACCAACAATGAAAAAGGGTTTTTTGATAGCAAAATAAGTTTATTTACATTCAACAGCGTAACAATTTGACAAAACAATTTGGCAAACTATTTACAAATGTGTGCAACCGTGGTACTATTTACAATTGTGTGGATGTTTCAAATACAGTTTTTCTTTTTGTAACACTCCCCTGCGTGCAAGGGGACGCAGCAGGATTTGCACAAAAGATTAGTTTCACTGCGATTGCAGACGTTACACTTTTTTGCTGGCTTTTTTTTCCGGGGAATAGCAAGTATATACTGCAGTGTGTGTTTGGCCATGTTGCCATCAAGTCTACTCTCAGGATCATGATACAGTGACGTTACGGTGGTGTTACGTCTGGCTTCCTCATGTCCTTCAGTTCCTATACCGGTTGGTTGATCCAGCTTATCCGCTCCATTCATGGTGGCATCGTAGTCCATAACCAGTGTCTTCTCCGTGATCAGACTGTACCCACTCCTCCGATGAATATGCATTGGACTCGGGGCACTCTTCGTCGTCATCAATGTGCTCCTTAGCATTGGTCGATGCTTTTCGTCTTTGATAAAAATGCTCAAGCGTGAGATGCTTGCAACCGGTCGCCATTATGGCTTCCTCAGCCATTGTCCCCTCAACACTCTAGCTCCGCCTCACGTCTTCTACTGACGCCTACCCAATCTTGTCCAAAGAGAGTCATCGCTGCCATCTAGGGGCCAAAAATAGGCATTATACTAACTAGATCTGCTTGATACTTTCAGCACAGCTGGCCGAGGCTTTCCTCCACCCGTTTCCCCCCAAAAAATGAAAAATAACTTGGTGAACGTCCTTTAACGTCTTTGGCGCTCCTCCGTAGGATTTTACTAAACGTTATTTAACGTTTTTGGCAGTCAAAGAGTTAAAGGGGCTGCCATGGCATATCTGCATGGTCTATCTTGACGACATACAGACGCTCCCCAACTTACAAACGAGTTACGTTCCGAGCGATCGTTCGTAAGGTGAATTTGTTCGTAAGTTGCTTCAGTGCTATATTTTGTATTATAATTTATGTTTAAAGAGAATACGTACAGTACTTTACTACGTATGTTAGAGAGAGAGAGCGAGAGACACACACAGTATGTACATGTACGTAATAAGATAAATAAAATGAAGTTTAACTTACTTTTGGAAGATGTACTCGATGCTTAAGGATTTGATGGAGGAGGAGGAAGAGGAGGATTTTATATCATGAGAGGTTCTTCGTCGTCGCTGGACTGGGCTTCAAAAGTTACTTCCTCCTCCGTAACTTCAATGTAGGAAGAAGTTGAGGGTCGCGGAGAAGAAGATGAGGGTTGATGAGAATCTTCCTTGGAGGATTTACTAGAAACTGGCCGAAAGAAGCGATCTAACTACGATTGCACAGTTTTCTTCTTTTTTCATCATAAATGATGCGGTAGCACTGTATGGCATCATTCAATTGATTTGCAACCTTTGTGCAACGTTCAATATTTGGGTCTTGCTGCTCGAAGAGTGTGATGGCTTTATCTATGAGCGACAGGCGTTTCTTCTTCTTCCTCCTCCTCGACACGTTGCTGAGCCTCCAATGCTGGGTGAGCTCTCACAGCGCCAAGCGTCGGTATTAGCGGCGGAAAGAAGCACTACAGTACTCGGAAAAAGGTGCGCAATACAAAGTCTAACTTACAGCATCTCTTTCCGAACATTTTTTGACATGCGCGCAGACATGTTCGTATGTACCGTTGTTCATAACTCGAATGTTCGTAAGTAGGGGAGCGTCTGTATTAATATTCAGTAAGTCATTCGAAGAACACCTGTCAGCGCTTGAAGAGGTCTTCTCCCGGGTGTGGGCTGCTGGACTGTGGCTGAATGCGAAGAAATGCCACCTTGCCCGGGACCACGTTGTCTTCCTTGGTCATGTTGTGTCTGCTGAGGGGCTTCGTCCAGACCCCAAAAACACAGACAAGGTGAAGTCTGGCGTGTGCCACGGTCTGCTACTGAGGTGCGTGCCTTCCTGGGTCTTTGTTCTTATTACAAGAAATTTGTGAAGGGTTTTGCCCAGCGCTTTGTCCCCCTCTGTCAGCTCACAGGGAAGGATGCACCATTTCTATGGCCCTCCGAATGCCAGGTGTCTTTTGACTTCCTTCGGGATGCTCTTTGTTCTGAACCTATCATGAGGCATCCAGACTTTTCCCACAGTTTCATTCTTCATACCGATGCTTCACAGGTGGCGGTCGGGGCAGTGCTGGCGCAAGACGCCGATGGTCGGTAGAGAGTGGTCGCGTATGCTAGCCGCTCTCTCACAGCAGTTGAACGCCGGTGGTCTACATATGATAGGGAGTTGTGGGCGATAGTTTGGGCAGTTCGTCATTTCAGACACTACCTGGGCCTTCACCCCTTCACCATTGTTACAGATCATCGGCCATTGGTGGTGACGTCTCTCCATTGACAATGACAGAACGGGGCGTCGGAGCCGTTGGGCCCTTGAACTGGACCCCTACGACTGGGTAATTGTGCACAAAATATGTGCTCAGCATACTAACGCCGATACTCTATCACAGAGGCCGGTTCCCAGCGGCGAGTTGGTCAATGGGGATGTCCATGATATAGCAGGCGGTCCCGTGCACACGGGTACCCAAACGCGGCCGGCCGATGCCCTCAGTTCTATATGCAATCTGGAGTCCTCCTCTGCCGCCCCTGTAGTGGGTTCCTTTCCGAGCCCCCAAGCTAAATCCGACCAAAACTTGATTTACACCCTGTCCCACAATGGGTCCCATGTCCAGGAACTTCAACAGACATTGCTCAGGTGTTGGCCTGGTTGGAGGAGGGCCGGAGACCCCCTAGATGGCGGTTGAAGACAGCGAGCCGGTGTTTGAGGAGATTTTGGCGTGAGTTTCACCAGAGCCCGTCTCAACTCCTTCCTGAAAGTCATACAACACTCTTCCTTTTTCAGCTTCCACCATTTCGTCCTCTGCTCTTCCTTTGCCGTCTTTGTCTTCCTCACCACCAGAGTCATCCTACATACTACCATCTTATGCTGTCCGGCTACACTCTCGCCTACCACTACTTTACAGTCGCTGATCTCCTTCAGATTACACTATCTACACAAGATGTAATCTACCTGTGTACTACTACCTCCAGTCTTGTACGTCACCCTATGTTCTTGCCTCTTCTGGAAGAAAGTATTCACGACAGCCATTTCCATTCTTTTTGTTAAGTCAACCACTATCTGTTCTTCTGCGTTCCTATTCTGGATACCAAACTTGCCCATCACCTATTTTTCCTGCACTAATTTTTTAACCTCATCTACATTTGTGAAAAACACCACATGGGGAAAAACGTGCTTTCTGGGTCTTGACTACTCTTGTTTGAGAGTTGAAATACTGTCACTGATGCACAGTGGAGGAATAAATAAACACTTGTTTTATGTAAAGACATTGATCCAGTTAATACATTACATGCGTGGACGCAGATGGCACTGGTGACATCCCCCTCAGATTAATAATGAACCTGATTTATTCCCCACTTAGTTTACACCACGTAAAGTTGCTTTTATCTTCAGATGAATAGGATAGATTTGTACCACAAGCACAAGAAAGTGACTTATGAATGGGTAAGCTTGTGTGGCCAAGAAGATAATTAAAAAAGGAGATTTGCTAGTTTCTTGCCACTAATTTAAACAATTGATAGACAACATAACCCAAGACAAATGGCCCATTGATGTGGGAATAGAGGAAGCTCCCCCAAACATCATTTAAACACTCACCCAGCTCTACTGAGGAAATTAAAACAATTATGACTAAATCTAAACAGTTCTAACTAAATCAAAACAGAAGACTGTCAACACCCTAAACTTACAAACTGTCGGTGTCTGTGAACCAAGAAGGTAGGTTAAGAACCGGTTTACGGGGAGGGTCTTCACGGTTTCTAAACAGGTGTATGCCGCCTGCTCCAATTGTGTCTACAGTATCCAGTGTAGGAAATGCGGAATTATATATGTTGGTGAGACGGGTCAACTGATTGAAGACGCGATGGTCACAGCACGTCTACAATGTCCGGACACGTCACCGGACGGAGACGCATTTGGTGCAGCACTTCCTACAGCATGGAGTGGACTGTATGGATTTTCTGGGATTACAGTCATCGCAACGACGACGCAGGAGTGAATACCTGTGGATCCACCAACTACGCACATACTTTCCTCATAGACTCAATGTGAGGCATTGAAGAGGTGAGGGACAAAGGGGTGTTTGTATGTGTGTGTGTGTGTGTGTGTGTGTGTGTGCATGCGTGTGTGTGTGAAAAGCTATATAAAGACTGAGCTTTACTCACTTTTATTCTGAATACAACTGTACATAGGAAATGTGAATAATGATTACATGAAACATGTATTCAATGCCAATGTTAAGCAATAATGAACCATGTATTGTTTAGTAGATTTTTGTGGATTTCCCTTTCAGGCCAAACTAGCAAAGTGAAAGATAGTGATACTAAAACCATACTGTGAACAGAAAATATAATTTAGCAGAAAATCAAAAAGTCAATTCTTTGTGAAATTAAAGATAGACAATCATTCCATACACTGTTTACAGATCCCATTTATTTTTCATGATCATAAAGGGCAAGACTTCACACAGTGCCCATGCAGCCTATTTTGCAGAGCAAAAAAAAACAGACACGCCAGGTTCAACAGAAGTGACACAATAGAGCTAACGCCTACCACCACCTCAACCTCCACCTTCTCCCACCACAAATCATTGTGGATGAGAGGAAGGCCATCTCCATCCACTTCAAACAGCACCATCGGAAGGCCCGGGATGTCCCGATCACACTTTTTTGGACCCGAGTCTGAGTCACCTCATTTCGAAGAATTGGTCAATTCCGATCTGATATCTCGGCATTGTGTTATGGAGGGGAAAAAAATGTTATTTATTTATTTTATTTTTTTAACAAAACTATCCCAACACCTTTTCTATGGCGAGTGGAGCAATGGTTAACTAAGTAAAACATTACATCCCCCCCTTTTTTTTTTGTGTCTGCACATCTATCAGTTGCTCAAATTATTATTGACATGTTAAACCATGACATGTCATTGATATAGGATGTCCACAATCAGAATTGTGGGCTGTAACTGATGTGCAGCTTGGTGTGAGGCAGGCATTCAAGTTAATAAAAGTGACATTAAAATGATCAACATTGGTGCAGGAAGGTGGATGTTCTGAGGTTCTGGATTCAACTCTTAGTCTCGGCAATGGCCTTCCTCTGTGGAGTTTCCAAAACCATGCACAGTTACACATTATACTTCTTACTTTGAAAAATAACTGCTAAGGTAAGGTAATACTCTTTTTGTTGTGAATGACTGATTGCAGACCATTATTGTAAACTCAACTTTATTTATAAAGCACTTAATAAACAACCTGCATACAAAGTGCTGTACATAAAGTACAAATCAGACATACATAAACAAAGAGAGTCAAAACAAATTCATTACATAAAACCAGAAAATTCCATAAAACCCTAAAACAATACCAAGACTTTAATGCAAAATAAGGTGAGTTTTAAAAATACACAGAGAGGGGGGCTTGCCTAACGTTGAGGAGGTCGTTCCAAAGAGACGGACCGGAAACGGAAAAGGCTCGATCCGCTTACTCTTCCGTACCTGCAGTAGGATCGGGAGTCAGCTGAAGTGAGGTAGGCGCGTTGGGTTGGAAGAATTAAGAAGGTAAGGTGGGGCAAGACCATTTGTTAACAAATTAAAAAAATATATCTAAAAAAGAGCTCTAAACTGTACAGGGAGCCAGTGAAGGGATGCAATTATGATGAAGCAGTATTCTCAGCAAGGCAAATTTTTCTCGCAGTGATAGAGAGGCATACAAAGATGCAAAGAATTGTGCTGTAGCTGGTCCTGATTTGACACTGCATATTTCTGTATCAGCTCACCTTTTCTTCCCACAGTGTAAATGATCAGATCAGAAAATCATAGAAAGACAAATGCCGGATTAAAATGAGGGAATACAGTATAACGATTATTATGTGGATTATCAAATGTGCACTTTCAATTTGAACCAGGTTTTTATTTGTGTTGGCATTTACTATAAAAGAGGCAAGCATTATCCATTCTACTTAGAAGCCATGGGCACATAGCAATGTGCAGAGTCTGAGGCTCTTCCCCCCACACCCCTGCATACAGATGCATTAACTTGTGTGAAATTATTTCAAACTGTTTTCAATGTTTTGTCACAATCAACTTAATCAGTTTGCTAAAGAGGGCAAATATCACACGCACAGAAAAGAAAATCAATATTATTCATACATCACTGTTTTCCTCCTCTATTAGTCTGGCCTTGACTAGTGTTGGCATAGCAACATTCCACTTGGTCTAAATTATAGTGCTGCGACCAATCAAACACAAGCGGTGACCCTGGAGAGGCGGCAATAACAAATCAGCTTCAGTGTGAGGGTGGATGAATGTGTCGGGGAAGCTGTTGTGTTGCATATACACATATCACCGTCTCTTGTTGAGCAGAGACCTTTAACTTGAGACAGACTGGTCTATTTCTCATTTGTCTAATGCTGCACATTCTCCTCCTTCGGCTTCACCTGTTGCCAATCTATTTGGCAAACGCTTTGAGTATCTCTGCTGCCACCATTTTTAATTAATGTTTTTGTAATATTTGATTATCTCATGACAGTCTTTCACATAATTGCACTAATCACATGGTTGCTGTTCAAGTGCCACAATGTGATGTTAATGGGATATATGCTACGGAGGAGGCGGGACTTCTGACTTCCTGGTTTTCACACATCAGCTTTGTCAAGTCAAGTCAACTTTATTTATATAGCACCTTATCATGTAAAGAAACAACTACTGGCTATTAAATATAATTGAACGATTACAATTATATGATTAGGAATGTAGACTAGAACCAGTGCAAACCCTGACTTACCATGTACTGGTCGCTTGCTCTACCAACTGAACCACAGCCAACCTTTTTGTAACGGTTGAAATGATGTGGAATGGTGTATTGAAGGGTGTCATGCAGAATGCCATAGTGAATTTTGACATATAACGTTATGAGGACGTCTTTTTTTTTTATCCACTGCACACGCTCATCCTCTTTTTCTCATCAGTTACTTACAGTGCTCAGTGTAAATGAATACACCCCCTACGAAAAATAACACTTTAAACAATATGTCAATCAAATCCAAAACATTTTCAAAATATTGACAAGACTAAAATTGTATAAGATCTGTTTAGCTTATAACATGAAAGTAAGATTAATAATATACATTAGAGAACAGAATTTTCAGTTTTATTCAAATTAGGGTGATGCAAAAATGAGTACACCCCACTGAAAGTCTCTGGAGCAAAGCCCAAAAGCCTAAATTTTAGACTACAAACGTCTGAGTCTAATTATTCATTACACAGGTGTCAAGCAGACTGTTGACTATAAATACAGATGCTCCCCAACTTACGAACAAGTTACGTTCCGAGCGATCGTTCGTAAGGTGAATTTGTTCGTAAGTTGCTTCAGTGCTATATTTTGTATTATAATTTATGTTTAAAGAGAATACGTACAGTACTGTACTACGTATGTTAGAGAGAGAGAGCGAGAGACACACACAGTATGTACATGTACGTAATAAGATAAATAAAATGAAGTTTAACTTACTTTTGGAAGATGTACTCGATGCTTAAGGAGAGGAGGAAGAGGAGGATTTTATATCATGAGAGGTTCTTCGTCGTCGCTGGAATGGGCTTCAAAAGTTACTTCCTCCTCCGTAACTTCAATGTAGGAAGAAGTTGAGGGTCGAGGAGAAGAAGATGAGGGTTGATGAGTATCTCCCTTGGAGGATTCACTAGAAACTGGCCGAAAGAAGCGATCTAACGACGATTGCACAGTTTTCTTCTTTTTTCATCATCAATGATGCAGTAGCACTGTATGGCATCATTCAATTGATTTGCAACCTTTGTGCAACGTTCAATATTTGGGTCTTGCTGCTCGAAGAGTGTGATGGCTTTATCTATGAGCGACAGGCGTTTCTTCTTCTTCCTCCTCCTCGACACGTTGCTGAGCCTCCAATGCTGGGTGAGCTCTCACAGCGCCAAGCGTCGGTATTAGCGGCGGAAAGAAGCACTACAGTACTCGGAAAAAGGTGCGCAATACAAAATCTAACTTACAGCATCTCTTTCCGAACATTTTTTAACATGCGCGCATGCGCGCAGACATGTTCGTATGTACCGTTGTTCGTAACTCGAATGTTCGTAAGTAGGGGAGCGTCTGTAGGTTTTACTTAAAGAAAATACTTTCCCATTTCATGCTGTTAGCAATGGCACCACACGGAAGAGAAATATCACAGGACCTGAAAATGAAAATATTTAGTTTGCACAGCAAAGGTGATGGCTACAAGAAGATCAGCAAAGCTTTGCTTATCAGTCAGAATACTGTAGCAAAAGTGGTACAAAAACTTAAAAAAGATGTCACTGCAACCATCTCATAGAGACGTCAAGGTCGTCCAGGGATGCTAACAGCTCGACAGCAGCGTCTTCTGAAAGGTGAAAGAAAATCGACATTTAAGTTCACTGCAGTTATCTAAGGAAATAAAAAGCCAAACTGGGGTGACTATTTCCCATGACACAATGCGGCGTACACTGCAGAGGAATTGCATGCATGGATGCCGTCCACGGAGGAAACCTCTCCTAAAGCCTAGAGTTTCCCAGGGCCCATGTTGACAAAGATTAAGACTACTGGGACTCTATACTCTGGAGTGATGAGACCAAGATAAATGTTTTTGGAACTGATGGCTTCAAAACTGTATGCAAAGGTGAGGAATACAAGGAAAAATGCATGGTGCCTACAGTGAAACATGGTGGTGGCAGTGTCCTCATATGGGGTTGCATGAGTACTGCTGGTGTCGGGGAGCTGCATTTCATTGATGGCAATTTGAATTCACAGCTGTGTTGCTCAATTTTGAAAGAAAAGATGCTGCCATCACTCCATGCCTTTGGTCGTCACTTTTCCAACATGACAATGATCCTAAGCACACATCTAAGGCCACTGTTTGATTTCTGAAGAAGAACCAGGTGAAAGTGATTCAGTGGCCAACTATGTCACCTGATCTGAACCCAATTGAACACCTATGGGGAATTCTAAAGAGAAAAGTTGAGCATCACTCTCCATCCAGCAGTCTCTAAAGGAGGTCATTCTTGAAGAATGGAAAAAGATTGATGCAACAAAATGTTGCGAGCCTGTTCATTCAATGCCTAGAAGACTTGGTGCTGTGATTAAAAATCGTGGAGGCCTTACAAAGTACTAAAGTTATTAATTTTTGGGTGGGGTGTACTAATTCTTGCATCACCCCTATTTGAGTAAAACTGAAAAATGTGTAATAAAATTTTAATTTTTTATCATTACTTCCATGTTCTAAGTTAACCAGATGTATATTAAACATTTTGGAAATTGTTTTTGTGTTCATTGAGATATTGTTTAAAATGTTACTTTTCAAAGGGGGTGTACTCATTTACGCTGAGCACTGTACTTGCATAATTTAAAATGGGAAAAATGACCACAATATTCTGACATGAACAAATATTCTGAATGTCATATGTAAACATTTATTAAATGCTTTACGTTAATGTAGTTTTATGTTTATTGGTCTAACACAACCTGTGCTACCTTTAACGTAGCCATCCGCTGTCAAGATAAAGGATAATATGTAATCATTAATAGCGAGATGACAAAGAAGCACAGAAGTGGCAGGATGTTGTGCAGAAACTAGTTGATTAGTGTTGTAAGAGTGCAACAGTGTAGATCAGGTCATATTGGTCATATGAATCTGTTCGTAAAGACCGTTGTTACTGACTGTCTGTGGCCCATACGACTTTGATCTGGATTAGAGCCAAAGGGTATTTGACAGACTCACTAATCCAACGGGGAGTGGGACGGGGTCAACAATCCAAGATTTAACAGTCGATAATTGGCCTATCAGCCCAAAGCTTGAGCTGGACGGTTTAACAGGAAAAAATCCACTGGTGACACACATAGAGATGGACTTATTGAAAACATTGTGTGCGTGTGTGTATTGCGCGTGTGTGTATGTTTTAAATTGTCTTTGACACCCCGATAATCTTGTCCTATTTTTCCTCCAAAATAATAATTAAAATAATTCCTCCTAGTTCGGGAAATGCCTTTATCCAGATGTCCATGTGTATGCTGTAGTTTTTCCCCTCCACGGTAATCACTTTGGCCTCTTCCGCTTCAAGTTCAAGGCCGATGATTATTGCCGAATTTTCGCCGATGCATTCCTATTAAATAGAAATACATAGCCTAGTTATATCTTGCATGATTTTAACAAACACCATACGTACCCAAAAATGTATATACTTTATTCACGTTTATATCTGTGCAGTCTGTCGTGTTAAAAGCCCGAAAAAGGTTTCAAATTCTTCCATAGAGTACTCCCAGACACCCCAGATATCATCCAAGTACCTTAGGTAGTGTCTTGGAATTTTTCCAGGAAGGTTTCCTTCCAAACTGCCATATAGATATTTGCGTTTGCAGGGGTGAATTTTTTACCCATTGCTGTACCCTTTGTTTGCAAATAGAATTGTCTATTGAATTCAAAGTCATTTCGAGTAAGTCAGTTATGTACAATAGCGTAAGTGCCCATCCATAATCAGTTTGCTTGCCTTTTAGGCAGCTCAGGCGGTAATTACCACCCACTTTAACTAATTTGGTAGTGGCTTCCCTCCATAGGACAATCTTCACTGCTGTGACGTCATCCTGCAATAGTGAAACAAAATTCATATTATTCTGTCTGTTGTGTGTGTGTGCATATGTGTTTGTCTGTGCATGTGTATAAAGTAGTATTTTACAAATTTCATTCAGACCTACACTACACAAAAGTGTTTGAAAGAGCAGTTATAACGTATATATATAATACATACTGTTTAATGCATTATTTTAAAGAGTTGAAGGGACTTTGACCTACACTACAATATAGCCTTAATCTTGTTGGAATTTATTGCTATATTAATATAAATTTAAGTTAATAATCTGACTCCAATTTGTGACCTTACCAAACTATCACTCATCCAACAATAGCATGCTCGTTCTGCAATAGAAAGGTATCAGGAAGCCGGCATTTTCACACACGAGTGGATTTATTCCTAACATTCAAATCTAATACAAACAGCTGGGGTCCCGGGTCCCTATCAATACAATTCTGTACGCCTCTGTCTCAAGCAGCAGACGTAGTCTCATCCGAGTTGCCCCAGTGAATAGTTATACTACACAATATGCAAATCACACAAGACAAAGACATCCTAACATAATTCTATTGGCTATGCGTTACTGCAGTTTTAACTTTAGCTCTCTATGATTGGACGTCCTTTCTTCGCCAAGTTGTTTTCGGGCTGCTTCTGGCTGGAATCTCCCCCAGACTTCTGGCCTTCGGTCTTATCTCGTCCTTGAAGCTGGCTCCTGTTTACTCTGAAGCACTGCATTCTTGTACATCCTTACTCAAACCCTTATTTCCTTTATTCCCATCTTTATATATTCCCTCATTTCCCCTCATGACCTCAGACTACTGAGGTCATCACTCACATAACTTATTTTATTATTAAAGACGAGCTAAAAAACACTAGCCATTAAGCTAAAAATCTATTAAACACGAGCTAAAAAAACACTAAACAATCAAAAATGAATAAACATCAATAAAGATTTCACTCTTATAAAAAATCTATAAAAAACTTCACTTCTAATAAAAAAATACTACAAAACTTTCACTTCTAATAAAAATCTATAAAAAACTTTCACTTCTAATAAAAAATTAATACAAAACTTTCACTTCTAATAAAAAATTAATATAAAACTTTCACTCTCTCTCATGGCCGCAGGTCCCTGAGACCACCTTCACATACTTACATCCCGGACTCCCGGAGGGCGACAGCTGTTTCCTGGGGGTCCATCTGGGGGATCATCATATACTGACCACCCGGGGGAAGTGGCCCCAACGTGCGTTCGATTGTCCTAACAGTTAATGACCTAATACATGGAATACAGCAACAGCCGCATAACACCATAATAGCGGAAAACATCGCGATAGACATCAATACTGATGCAATCAAGCTTTTATATTTGCCAAAGACGTTTAACCAGTCAGAGTACCAACTGGTGTCCACGCCTGAATGCTCTTTCATTTTATTACTTAGCGTGCGCAGACCCTCCAATGCCTTAGTCAGGCGACCATCAGGAGATGTATTGTTGGGAATCAGAGTACAACACTGGTCCCCAAAAATACCACACACTCCTCCTCTTTCAGCTAACACCATATCTAAGCTCATTCTATTTTGGAATGCCATAAGGGACGTGGCTGCTAATTGCTCGTGCACTGCCTGAAATGCCGAGGTGGTAAAGTTCGCCAATCGTTGGACATTGTAGTGGACATAATTTATTCGGTCCACATTTTTGTTTACTGTAATGAACAGGAAAATGCTCTCAAATCCTGCTGCAACTTGATCCGCCAATTTATATTCATCAGGGACCCCTCTCGGAACTCCAATTGCATCGATATACGTGGGGTCTCCTGCACTCAACCATTCTTGCATGTCCCTTTTCTTTCTCCCAAGGACGGGGATTTTTCCCCACTGTCTAACGCCTTCCCAATTTATTCTGGCCATGTCTAATGCTGTCACACTAATTGGCATGATCAGCGTTACTAGGGCGCACTTACCTGAGGCATTGGGGGGAAGCCTATCATACAACACTTTCGTCCCACACCACAGCCACACGTCAGCCCGAGCGAGTGGGATTCCTGCTGGCAAAGACACATTTTCATTACACCATGACTCCTGGATGTTTCCAATCCCAGAGCCACTCCCATGTAACTTTCACCCAAGTGTTCACCTGTGTCTGTTGTTTACACTTCAGATTTAACAGTAGTTGTTGTGTCTGTGTCAGCGTCTTACCACCATCTTGCTCTGCTTCATACCATACCGTTCCATTACAGGAATGATACACCATCACTCGTTCTCCTTTCGTTCCATCACTTCTGTCATCCCGCCCCATATGTTCAAACGCTAACATAGTCCACACAAAGCACAAGCCTGCAAACAAAATAGTCAATAAAGTTAAACATTTGCATCGTCGTCGTTTTTGTTCAGACACTTCCGAGTCCGATTTTGATCCAATTCTCGCCATCCTCACATTCCCTCTCTTGACCTGCCCGTCCGGGCAGTCAATCTTTAAGCTCACCATTGGCAGGCACAAAGTCTGGGGCCGGGCGCAACTGTGAGTAATGGTACCACTTTTGTCCTTTAGTTTCAATTCTCATAATCGCTTGCACCTCATTTGGGAGGCCGTTCAGCATCGCCGTCCTGAACATCATCTCAGCTTCAGGGTAGCTGCCTGGGTGTTTACCTGTGGTCTCAATCCACAGCTCCAATGCCTGAGCATAATGTTGCTCTTTGTCGTACATCAAATTTCTGTATTTTTAACGCTGGTTTCTTATTATAGCAGTGTAAATCATTTAAAAACAACATCATCTTAACTCAGAACTATTCATGTCCGGCCGGGCCATGAACAGTCTGAGAAGAGATTTATACTTATACCTTAAATAAACACCGCAGCTTGTCTCATGAAAAAATGTCACCCAGGTGTGTCAATGTTCCTTCCACACCTAAATGGCATATTACATGGGCTCTAGAAATTATACTTTTCAATCGTTTCTGAAATGGAACATACTTACCGTATTTCTGCTATAAGGGTCGTCTTTTGTCATCTTTGTAGAACTTATTTTTCCTCCAAGTCAAATCCTCCCCATTCGCTGCCTGTAAATTCCTCACACCAAACTTCATTCTCACATCAGACTTCCTTTTCAACCATACACAGACAGACCAGTCATTCCCCCATCTGATAAAGATCAATTTTGATCATTTCAGACCTGAATGTGAAAACTGCAGCCGCTTCCAAATTGCTGCTTCAAAGAGGAAAAACAGACACCTTGTGTCCTGTAGATTAAAAAACAACCAAATTGTGACAATTTGGCCAACACCAGAACTATAAAAAGATCTCCAGCTGAGCTAGCCATGAGCCATAAAAACAAAAGCCTTTGAGGCAAGAGTTTGTAATGTAAATTTGAATCCTGTAGATTAGAAAAACAACCAACTTAAGCAGATGTAAATTAAGATACTGCAGCGGAGGACTTTTAGGGTCAGGAAGAGATAAGAAAAAGATTTAAAATAACCCCATTAATCTATTGCAGGTCACGAATCTTCCAAATATCTGCCATCTCAACTAATAAAAGAAATGAGTTATAATCAGAAAAACAAAACAAAATCCCTACTTTACACCAACCAACAAGTATTCTTAAAATGCTAACTAACCTCACCTCTTCTACAGAGTAGTGGGGGCTTTGTAAAAACACAGCAGGGAACTTTGCCTTTGTGCATTCCCCGTGGAATCCAAAGATCAGTGCTGTTGAGCTTAATCAAAATTAAAAATTTAACCAGCAAATTCGCCGTAAGTGTTCCATATCTGAGTGAGTCCACTCTGAGAAGCCAAAATTATAAAAGAGAAATGGGAAAAAATAGAAGGCCAAATTCAACAAGCATCAAACAACGGAAAATATAGTATTTAAAGATTAGACTAAATTTTATACTACCCTAATTCACATAAGCTGTTCTCAATTTCCGAAACTGCGTTGCTATAGATCACATTTCCTTTCTGACATAGTACAGAGTGCAAATGTCCACAAACAGAATACAACATACGACCTCAGGCACCAAACTCAGATGATTCCAGAACTTTGAGTCCACAACTGTAGTTCATATTCCTTCCTGTCCTTGTCGATAGCAGTTTATGCAGGGCAAAGTTCAAAGCGGGCACTGGGCTTTGTGTACTGGAGTTCTCAGGAAAAGTTCATCATGGCAGAATCGATAATAATCCTGTCTGCTCAAAAAGTTGCTGGACATTATGCTCAAACAATGCATAAGAGTCATTGAACAGTCACAGGACGAGCGGATTTACAGTGTACCATCCTTTTTGCAGTCCGTGTGGTCACTTCCCCCCCGAAAGTGACCATTGTTCAGTTCGCCGTCCACTCTGAACATCAAGCATAGCAGGAGAATGCTGTTCATTCCATTTCCAGCACTTTTTGGTTGAGTCACCCAAGTGAAACACCTTTCAGTCAAAGATTGAACCTGCCTGAAACATTTATACACTCGGAACAGACAGAGGGAGATGAGATCATAGCAAGAGAACACTGCTTGTTGTCATTCAATTTCCAAGACAAAATAAAATAAAAAATTCCCCCAAAATATTTTGTTTTTCAAACCCCTAATTTATTCATTTTGTGGTTTTATTTGAATTTGATCACTACACTATAGCAAGTAGTAGTACTATATTTACGCATATGTCTACCATAGACATCTTCATTACGTGTTACCTCAAATTTAGGAAACATGTGACAGCTGTCAGTCACCCTGGCCACTTGGATGGAAGTACTTTCCAGACTTCTAGAATGGGACTCAGATAAAGACAAAGGTTAAATCATTTTCACACCTATGAATAAGTTATCAGAGATGCAGGGGTTTAATTTAATTTTAACAGACAACAGTACAAATCACCACCTTCTTAAAACAGCAGCTCACGGCCCCCATCCTCACAGACCTTTAGTCCCTAATCAAGCGTGGGGGGAAGAGCTTTAAAAATTGTCACAGACAAAGGCAGAATTCTCCCCTACTTTCAAAATATGCAGATTTCCTGCTTACCATTCTTTTTCACCCTTTTTTGAGGACAAAGAATTCTGGAGGGAAAAAATTACTTTCCACCCATCTTTTCTTTCTTTCCTACACTTAAAAATCACTGTCTCAAACAAACTTACACTTCCATTCACTTAACTTCTGCACTTTCCTCATCTCCACAAAGGCAGTGAGGAGAAACAGACCAAACGGCCATTTTGATTTCTAAAATCTCGCTAGAACATCACACAACACACCTTTCCCATTGTCAGAGTCACACAAACAGTCACAAACTCCCTGCAGGCACACAAACAAGGAAAAAAAATCACACAATCCACACATGCTCCAAACATTTCACCAACTGGGCTCAACAAACACTCACACACAACCTCCTCAACTTAATTCAGTGTCGTCTCAGTTGTTGAACCACAGACGAACACAAACCACTCCGAAGTGCGCACTCATTTGTAAAATACACCATTTATTCGTCTAATAATAACTTCACCACGTACTTATAGCTCAAAGGTCGACTTATTCGCGCACAATCCATCGCAACGTTACGGCTGCGACACAGACACGTCGCGCACAATTTAAAACAAACAACGAAAAAAACGCGTGGCCACAACACACCATGGAGCTTAACAAACAAACAAACGCGTACACTCAACATTTCATTTCTAAGCCAAGAGCGCTCGCTTGGTTCAAATTTTCCCCGCGGGTCATCTTTCACAGTCAACACTTCATCCAATTTATGTTCCAATTTCTTAACAGATGCGGCTGCCCGCAGCTAACTCATCCTTAGCCTTAAAAACAGATTCGCACAGTAGCATCTTACCAAAAACTCCTCTCCTGCGCAAAACTTGTACGCTGGCAGAGCCGCTAGCTTAGCATCAGTTTCCTCATTCTCAAAATCACAATCATCTGCGCAACTTTCACAGAGCTATCCAACGCTAACATTCTAGCACAAATCAACATTTGGCTCACGACCCCACACGTCTAACTTTTCTTCCATTCGAAGAAACTTATAGAAGTGTTTTTCACGGAGGTAATCAGCGTCTGGCGCTGTTTACACAATCAAGTTCCACAAACACACCACATTTTACAACGGTGAGAACCAACCACTATCACAATTCGTGCGCATTCATACATTTAAAAGAGTTTCATACTTACGTTGACGCTGTGGTGGAAATGCGTCCAGCATCATGACCTCACTGTTCGCTTAGCGACCAATTCTGACTCTCGACCGGAAGTCTATACAAACCTCCTTAGTTACGGTCAATTTTTTCGTCCATAATATGTAGTAATTAGTCGTTTTTAATATTTATAAAGTCAGTGACGTCTCACTTATGATACTACGATATAACAGATCAAAACTATTCTCATTAATCCCCCCAGAAAAATATTTTTCTTTTTTTTTTTTCCAGACAAACACAAACAAGACGAAAACGAAACAGATATTAAATACCTTTTGCGCGACTTCAACAAATATATCCTGGATCTTCACGGCGGCTTCTAACACACAGCCCTCGAACGTAAAAAATTCACGGACGGCTAATATCACACCACGCACCGTCAATAAACGGGCGTTTAACACAGCAGACGTCTTGTGTGTTCAACACAGACCGCTGATAGCACACCACACACAACAGCACTCACTTAAGTGTGATCAACACTTAGCGGCTAATAACACACCTACAATCAACCCAAAAGCCAATCCCCTGTGGTACTCAACCTCTTTCTTTTCCTCTCTTATCGCTGCCAGCGCAGTCGCAATAGTCGCCAATTGGTGAATGCCCCGTCTATCATTCTCTACATCTTCAACTTCTTTTCTGAGTTTATGACGCTTTCGCCATCCAACTCGGCTCTGTTCCTCCTCCATATCTTGAATATTTGCCAACATTCTGCTCTCCTTTTCCTGTAACTGCCACGCTAACTTCGACATATCCCATGTTCCAGGTTCTCCGCGAAACAATTCATCCTTCTTTAATTTCCGAAACAACTTCTGACACCGTTCTCTTTCCTTCTTAATTCTCTTACTTTCTATTCCACTAATCAACTGTGATTCCATCCTACCGTAATGACCATTAATCTCCGACCAGACTCCAGGGGACCCGAGACCCTCATCACACTTTCTCTTCTCTGCCATCCTTAAATCCACTCGCACGTGTCCTAATCACTTCTCTTGCAGTTTAATTTTAGTTTTTACATTCACACCGCTTCCACACTGATACGTAAATCCCAGATTTTAAACCGTATCGATACGTAAATCCCAGATTTTACACCGTATCTAACCACGAATAGTTGCGACCTATTCTAGTAGGTAAATCCCAGATTTTATACCCTACTAATGTCCACACTTTATACGTAAATCCCAGATTTTAAACCGTATCAAACCACGAACAGTTCCAAACTTATTCGAGTAGGTAAATCCCAGATTTTATACCCTACTAACACGTCCCACATTCCTTCCTCTCATAATTTAGCGTTGCCAATGTGCAGAATTTAAACAAAAGGAATCTGCTCACCTTGTTTGAGTATGGGCCCAAGAGGAAAGCCGATCGGACGTGTGGCTTTTTCAGGTCGTCACCTGGTGTGGACTTGGATCCCAGATCCTCGAGTCCCAGACTCTTGTGGTTTTCACGAAGTCCCAGACTTCTTTTTTACCTCTCTTGCATCACGTCGGGGTCACCATAAATTGTTGGAATTTATTGCTATATTAATATAAATTTAAGTTAATAATCTGACTCCAATTTGTGACCTTACCAAACTATCACTCATCCAACAATAGCATGCTCGTTCTGCAATAGAAAGGTATCAGGAAGCCGGCATTTTCACACACGAGTGGATTTATTCCTAACATTCAAATCTAATACAAACAGCTGGGGTCCCGGGTCCCTATCAATACAATTCTGTACGCCTCTGTCTCAAGCAGCAGACGTAGTCTCATCCGAGTTGCCCCAGTGAATAGTTATACTACACAATATGCAAATCACACAAGACAAAGACATCCTAACATAATTCTATTGGCTATGTGTTACTGCAGTTTTAACTTTAGCTCTCTATGATTGGACGTCCTTTCTTCGCCAAGTTGTTTTCGGGCTGCTTCTGGCTGGAATCTCCCCCAGACTTCTGGCCTTCGGTCTTATCTCGTCCTTGAAGCTGGCTCCTGTTTACTCTGAAGCACTGCATTCTTGTACATCCTTACTCAAACCCTTATTTCCTTTATTCCCATCTTTATATATTCCCTCAATCTTCATCTTGGTCTCGGGTGATCCCAAATCTCTTAGAAGCTGCGCCGTGACAGGTAGGAGAGTACTAATTCATAGCTGGAAACTACTTTGTGAACCACACAAGAGTTAAGAAGGTACAATATTTATCAGTGCCACACTTTTTAAATGTAATGCACAAATATTGAAATAAATTATGTCTTGCTAACTGGACTTATGCATCATATCTGGCTAGTCACAAAAACACATTTTATGATGATTTTCAGTAGCCGTGAAAAAAATGTCTCAACAACATCACTTAGTAAAATGTAATGATTTTTTTTTATTATTTCAATGGAATTCCACAATTCAGTAGTTCAGTTCAATATGTCAAGTATCACCATTCAAAAGTTAGGTTAGAAGCCCATCATTAGTGTTTTCATAAAGAGATGGGACACACCGCAGTCCGTTGAGAAGGTAACCTTGTCAGCAAACTGAATTCTCGCAGTATTTGTTCACAAATACTATGAGAATCCATCTTGTACTGCTCCCGCTGATCTGTTCGCAACCGACCTTTATGCAGCTGTGACAAAACCAGGAATCGCCGACGCCGCTGGACACAAACAAACCCAGCATAGATGAATGGATGCTGCAATTAATTCTGTTCTCGTAGAATTACTCACCGTTTCCTTGTTGAATGTTGAACAGCGAGAGGCGCTTTATGCATTTTTAACTGGTAAAGATGTTCCGCACCAGATCCTCCTCCAAAATATTAATGTGTGGCAAATTGTTCTCAATCGTGTGTATTGATTTCTCTCATGTTCTCCTGCTCCTTTTCAGACCATTAGTTTACAACATGCATACTGTCAATGTCTATGTTGAGGAATTGTATATTAGTAGATGCCCATCCCCAGGTATTGGGGGTTACCACATTTTTACAAAATTTTACAATGAGATTCCTTTTCTCCCATGCTGTAGCTCATTTAAAGAACCTTTATCAGATTTGGTTTACCCGCATACTTCCCTGCAGAATTCCTGCAAATATTTTTTTGTTTTTTTGGACTTTTAAGTGCTCCTTGAAGACCACCAATTGCCCTCCACCACACATAAACACACCACACACACATCCTATGACACTCCTCCCATTGTTGTCAACGCGCCGGTGTAGGTTACACTCCAGTAGGTTTGAATGAGATAAGTGTATATGGTTTTGATATTCCTGTTCTGTTCTCTTCCAAAAAAGTACTTCTCTTCAACCTCTGCACCGTCTGATCCCAGAAGGACATTAACAATATGGCTGTTCATTTAGGGACTCCTCATTTCCTGACACTTACTAGGACCTGCTTGGAATCTTAACAAGGAGCAACGACAGCAGTAAGAGAATAAGACTGACAAAAGGACACCAGAGTGAGAAGAACAATGTATACTAATTGAAATAATGTCACTGAAGCTGATGGAATGTAAAAGGGCCAAACCCATTTGCTGACAGATCATACACTTGGCCAACACTAAATAAGTCTGGATGGAGATTTATTTTTTTTCTTTTTATTTTTTTACTTACCAGCTCTTTTACAGTATTTTTGTCTATGTTGTTGGGACATGTCCATGTTTGATGTGATTGCCTGTCATGGGTCTCAAACGCAACCTATGTGTGTGCCATTCTGGGTGTGTCGGGTTTGCAAGTATTCTACAAAAAAAGGGTTTCCAGTATTAAAAAAAAAAAAGTACAAATGAGCCAATATTCCCGATCTTATTAATTAAACTCTGGGAAAATCACTAGGCAAAGTGTCTGGTGAACAAAAAAGTTCCTGTCAAGCCCTGATCGGGAAGTCGGTCCATCTCTGGCATAGTATGTGTGTCTGATCTGATCAAATCACATCAAGGTCATATTGTTGTTGAGCTTTTTGTTAACATCTGTTGCAGTTGCGCTTCAAAATGAAATGCATGTGATGGTGATAAAGAAAAAACAAGGAAGCAGGGATTTCTGAATAGTTGCTCCAAAGAATACAAACATTTTCAGTCCTGAATTTATTTACATAGAAGCATTCAGGTCTTTAGAATTGTTTGAATAAAGTACTACAACAGCCGAGTAGTTCAAGAATAAAAAAAATCGTATTCAGAATTAAACCTGAAAAGTAAAAAGTAATGTCGGACATGACATTATAGAGAAGCTGGAAATGAATAAGACGATATAATCATTTTCAATTTGGACAGAATGACACGGCATTGCTATTCCTCACCACTCTCATCCTAGGAGGTATGCTGCTCTTGGCAGTAAGTGTTAACCTCTGACACTCATCACTTGGGAACTGACACTTTCCTTTTTGAGGCAGCACATTTGAGCAGGTGACCCTTTCAATCATACACTCATTCTGGCGCAACTGGCCCACAGCTCTGAATTATGTAGACTGAAGCGACAGAGAGAGACAAAGTGGGGTGGAGGGAATGTGACTGGGCTGAACCTTCAAACCTGCATGGCTCATTATGCCTGAAAACCTTGTTAAATAAACATCAGACAGAGAGATGGTGTGAGTTATTCAGTAAAATCAGCCATGCGTTATTCTTCTTGCTTTCTAGTATATTACTCTAAATGCCCATGTATACAGGTGGTGTTCAGAGGCACAAAACTGAAATTACCACTCCAAATTCTTTCGCTGTTTAGATGACTGAACTATTTTATTTATTCACCAATTTAGAGCTATTCAAAGAACTAGACAAAAATATGTTGATATTTGATATATCAAATGTCGGGATTTACGTGGAAAAGAAGAACTAGTAAAGTTTTCCTTGTAAAATTTAC